>NC_089217.1:15471119-15549133 GCF_963930695.1 Labrus bergylta | reverse complement strand
GAGATGGAGTACATTCAATATTAAAGGGGACATTTTATGAAGAATCCACTTTCACAGTGTTTCTGAACATATATTTAGGTAACCTGAGTTTCTACTGACCCACAAAATGTGAAATAAACCCATCCAGTCCTTTGTTTGTGGTCTGCATAAGTCTTACAACACAGAGAAAAATGCTCCCTTTCAAATGTGCTCTCCTTGTGATGTCACAGTGGGATTCTGGTTAAAAAAAAAAAACCCTCTCCTCCTCTGGTATCTCAACGTATGGACTCCACTCCCAGCTTGTGCGCAGATCCGCCATTTTTATTCTCTCTACAGAGGAGTGATGTCTACCGGGAAAACTCAGGGGGGGCTCATTACATTTAAAGAGACACACACACCAAAACGGAGCGTTCTGAGAGAGCTGGTTTATACAGGGTCACAAACCTCCTCTGGTGCTTGATTCATGTTATATTTTGACCAAAGAACAGCACAGATGTTTCATTTAGACCACAGGGGGACTGTAAAGAGGGGGATAATATGTCCTCTTTAAAGAAAATCACCCCTACATACACACGCCAGTAGCCTAGTGGTTATATATCGCACGCCCCATGTACAGAGGCTGTAGTCCCTGTTGCAGCGGCTGTGTGTTTGAATATGACCTCTGGCCTTTGCTGCATGTCCTCTCCCACTCTCTCCTCCCATCATCTCCTGTCTCTCTTCAGCTGTCCTATCCAATAAAAGGCAAAAAGGCCTGTTGTTTGTGACCCACTAAATTACTCCATAATGTGTGGATGACCAAAGCGATAGCTGCCACTGTACCTGCAAAAGCCACAATCTTGACCACATGGTCCACCTGGATGTCATGGCTGAGGATACGCTGCTGTTCCCCTGTGAGCTGCATCTTAGGCCGTCTGGCAAAAACAACAACAACATAAAAGTTGACGACTGTTGACAAAGCTTAATCTCCTCATGTGATTTTGATGAAACAGAATTGTTCAGTCCTCACCCGCTCTGACCACAGCTGACTGAAAAGGGGCCGTTCTCCATCAGGTGAAGTACATAGTAGATGTTGTAATGCAACCTGTGACGACGGGAAAGAAAAGACCCGTTGGAACGCTTCCAGGCGTTTAATGAAGGAATTTAGGATGTTGACTCTGACAGCTCTTACCTGTTACTAATCTGGATGCTGTATCTCTTCAAGGCCAGCAACATCATGGCCATGTGGTTGAGGTACTCCATGATGGCGGTGTGCGCCATGCAGCCAGTGAGAACAGACACTAAAGCCTGCACGTCGCCCACACTCTCGCTCAGGAGCAGTATGACAGCCATGGCTGCGTACGGATTGGGACCCTGGAGATCAGACGCAAGCTATGTTAGGACTGCACACCTCAACAAGAACTTTTACATTTCAGCTTTCCCCATTTGATAACCGGAGGGCTTCGGTGTGTGGGTCATACCTCAATGCCGAGGTTAAAGCTCTTCTTAATATCAGGAATACGGAGTCTAATGGAGGCCTCGGCCTGAGGGAAAAGGCGATGTTTCTTCACACACTCCAGAACGTCCTCCGGCCTCACCCGCTCTCCCACCTTATGCTGGGCCATTAAACTTACCACAAAGCAAAAAAAAAAGAAAAAGTAAGAAATGAAAACCTCTCCTTACTTTCAAAAAACAATCATCCAAAGTCCAAAATCCTTCTCCTCACACATAAAGCCCTTAACCACCAGGCCTACCCCCTCCTACCTCACGGCTCTCCTTCACCCTCACACTCCTGCACGCAGCCTCCGTTGTTCAAAAGCCAACCTCCTGTCTCGCCCTCTTAGAACACTGAGCCTGGGGGGACAGAGCCTTCTCCATAGCTGCCCCCTCCCTCTGGAACTCACTCCCTACACACATTCAACACTGCACCGACCCTCCTACTTTCAAATCACTGATCAAAACTCACCTCTTCAAACAAGCTTTTAATGTATGATTGTGATGTATTTTCTGTTTTCTGTAGTTTTACCTTCATTGTTGTTATCTTTATGATTTGTGTGTAATGTTGCAATGTCTGTTAGTCTGTCCTTACTGTGCTGTTCTTTCTGTTTTTTTTAACTACTGTAAAGTGTCTGAGTTTTTTTAAAAGTGCTTATAAATAAAATGTATTATTATTATCATAATCATACTGACAAGCAGTAGTGCAGAACGAGGCCACTGCAGCAGACAGTGTTGTCTCTTCACAATACTCAGCCTCGCAGTGTGACCTCGCTCTTCTTCACGTCAGTATAGAACAGACTTACACAACGAGGTGTCGTATGCTGTGCTCGGGAGGTGCCGGCTTTGTGATCTTGCTCGTCTTCAGGATGGCCATGATCTCCATCACCGTGACCTTCTCCTTCATCATGTAGCGGAAGTACTTCTTCTTGAAGGGGACGAACTGCACAGTGAAACACAAACATACAACAATGATAAAGAGTGGAGTTAATTCGATTAGCTTTCTTTTATTCGAATTCTGACAGGGACTGGGTGTTGGTATCACTAGAACGGGTAAAAGAACAAAAGAGAAGGTAAACAAATGACATTTCATCTCTAAAACATGTATATTTTTTTTACATTCTTTCGTGGAGGAAGTAAAAGCGTATCATTCTTTAATCAGTTATATTAGAATAACTTAACTCTTGAGTCCTCCTTTAACCATATTGACAATATAAAACTAATGAAAAATGATGTGTTGTGTCTAACCTTGGTATCCTCGACGATGTTCCTCCAGCTGTGGCAGACATGGATCACACTGCGGTATAGGTCTTGGGCAGGGACCAGGCTCAGTACTTGTCTCAGCACCTCCTCTGGTAGGTCATCCATGCAGCCCTGGGGCTCCTGCAGGACCTTGTCGTTTCCGAGGAGCCCGAAATGCTCGTCGGGGAGGGCTTCCACCTCCTCATCTTCATCGCGAATGTTATTGCCACCTTGGTCGAATTCCTCATCATCCCCGAACATCTCAGCTGTCATTCCCTCCAAATAATCCACAGTCATGTTCTGCCTCTTGTCAGGCCGCGGCTCTATGTCTGCAGCTAGCAGGCTTACATCGTCCACCTCGTCCTCTGCTTCAAGTTCTACTGCCATCGGGGCAGCTAAAAGACTGACATCATCATCCTCGTCCTCGTCCTCTGCTTCAGGAAAGAGGTCTACATTGACTCCATTTGTGCATGTGGACGAGGAGGGCTGAGGGGATTTATGAGGGCTGGATCTTATGACTCCTGTCACAGAGAAGAAGCTGTTGATGCTCTTCTGTTGCCCGGAAGGACTTCCTGAGACCGAGTCTGATGGTCCTAAAACATTGAAGGAAGTCAAGCAAGTACATGTAACGGAACCAGATGCAGAACAAACTGACAGAACTCCTCCCCCTTTTTTTTTAGTGAACCCCTGGATCAAAGAACTGCTAAGAGCTCAACAACATCTTATTTAAAAAACAAACCATTTATTTCCTGCTTGGCCAATGCGCCATCATAATCTTTCTCTGCCATAAGAGCTTATGTTCCCTTTTCCCCTCTTCTTAAATTTGTCTCTTTCTTGTGTTGCTTTCTTTTACACCTTATTGAGTATGTGTTCTTGTTAGCGTTATTGTTTTTGCTTGGACTACATTAATACTAAGTCTCTGTGTTACATGTTTCTCTTTAGGAGGGCAACTCGACAAGCCCCTCTGGGTTTATTTGGCTCCTCCAGCACATTTATTTCAAAATGTATAGTTTGTTAATTAACTAATCATTATGTACTGTCTGTTTTTCCATTCATCTATTATGTTTATGTTTTTTTTTTTGTGCAATAAAAAATAAAAATAAAAAAAAAAACATCCTGTAGGTTAACACTGACCAGGAACCAGGACTTCTCCTTTGACTCTTGTGTTTGACTTTGAATTATGATTGAACGAACACTTCCACAGATAACTGGCATCCTGGGAAAGAGCCTCATGCTGAGGTCTGAGGATCGTCCAAGCACCATAAAACTGACTTTGTGGTTTTCTCAAATTGAAAGATCTTATTATGAGTCACATTTTTCTTTAAATCCTTACAAAACCATTTATCGTTTTATTTGTTAGTTTCACCATTATGATGATACCATAATAGGTCAATTAAAATCAAACGATTTCTTTTTCCACAATTTTGTTCTTAAAGTCATACAAATTATAATCTTTGATATTTACTTTGTTAATCTGCATTATTGTTCACGATTCCTGTAATAAAATCACACGTAATCATTTAGAACTGTGCCTGTGTTTATTTAATGATTGAAGTGATCCAGAGAACTTACTGACATTCTGATATGAGACTGAATAATTAATACAGTTAAAGTTCATTTCTTCCTTTAACGGGGAGTGGTGCCTTGAGGAATAATTAGAATATAATACCTTAAAAAGTTCATTACGCGACATACACACTTTAACTTGTGAATAATATCTATTTACAAATACACCCAGATTTGTCAAAATGTTTGTAACGAAAGGATAACAGCAGATTACCGTTCTTCCGTCGCTTCGTAGGCGTCCTGGGGTAAAGTCCCCAGTTGGGGTTGCAGTTGCCCTGGGTCTGGGTCTGGTTGAAAGTTCGGGGCCGGGTAAGGGCATCAGTGCCCTCCGCACTCCGTCCCAGTTCATCACACTCTGCAGCGTTCAGGTGCCTCCGTTTGACTTTTCCTGGGAAGCCACACAATACTCAAACATGTCAGCAGTGCAACACAATCTACAGTATTAGGGAGAGAGACAGGCCTGCACACTTGTTTTTGCACGGCCCCCGCACCTGCTCGATGTGCGTATAACTACCTCCTTTTTTCATATTATGCAATGACAGCCATTCCATAATTCTTATACCTCCAGTAGTGTGTTTATTGTCTTTAAAGTGTCTCTATCATTTCACACCATTCACCGTCATATCATTTGATAAAATCTTGGTTACACCTGGTGAGATCTTCTTTTTGTTGTTGTTGCAAATGACCTCCTAAGACGTGCCAAGTCAACTAATAAAAGGTGAAGTTTGAGTTAATAATATTTATGGTTCAATTAGCCTGCAAATGTAGACTCAAAAGCATGAACTACACTCCGGAAACTGATGAATTATACCCCCCCCCCCCAACATAGTTGACCCTAGGGGGGCACAAGGTTATGAAAGGAGGGTAAATAAAAACAATGCACGCTGTTTTTCACTGCAGGCAAAGCATGGCCGATTTTGTGTGAGAGGAATTCAATTAAACACTGAATCTACAGCAGAGGTCACAACTACCAACACAGAAGACAAGAACATAGAGTATGTGACACCTGCACACCTGTGGGTTATGAAAAGAGCCACGCTGCTTCCTTTTGCAACAATGCGACATACGTGAGATGTGTTGTCCCCTCAAATCAACAGAAAATACAAGATGAAAGCTGGATACAGTGAAGTGTCAGCCTCACAGCTGCACCCCGGAGTGAAGAACATCTGTAGCACAAAACAAGCCCACACAAAGGACTCAAGTGATCGCAGGACTGGATGTTTCATGCTGCAGTATCAGCTTGTGTTGTTTCCTCTTTAAGAGCAGAGTTCAGTTTCGTTTGTGGTCAGCTGCTGTTCTGTACTTCTTACAATGTTTGAGGTTAATCATCTAGATACAGAATGTGTAAGCAAAGTGAAAATAAAGGGACACTTATCTCCGTGCAGATAAAAGTTTGACGCTGTTATTTGTTAGTTTTGGTTTCAACAGATTTACTCACTTTTGGTCGCCACCTCCATCTTCGTGTCCAGCTCATTCGTATTTCACTAACAGCTCAACTCTGACTGTGAAGGAGTCCAGCAAATGTAAACAACGGATGTTGCTAACGCTAACTTAGCTTTCAGGCTAATGTAGCATTGTTTTCCTCAGTTCTGCCGCCTCCACTTCTCACTACAATGTGCCACTCCGCTTAGTGTCAATAAAACACATTTAGTCGTGGTATTCCCTTTAGTGACAAATAGACAGTTATCTCTAACAAAGTAATAACGGGTTAAAACAGATGCTCTGAAGTTGCTGCAGGTTATTGTTCAGCAAACCAACTTCAGAGCTCTTTGTCGCCCCCTGCTGGACAGATGTTAGAGCTGTAAATCACTGAAAACCTCTGACATCAAGAGCAAACTGACAAAGTTATGCTAAGCTCAAATACCTAGTCAATCCTGCCATGCAATTTAACCTGTGTTTAAGAAGGTAATGATTAAATAATAACCAGGTAACCAAAGGCTTCAATCTGCAGAAAGTTCCATGCAAAGTGCAGTTTGAATGGCTGTTAACTAAATAAATAAATATATATATATATATATATATATATATATATATATATATATATATATATATTCAGGATCTGCACTTTGTTTTTGTTAGAAAAAAAGATATCACTTCACAACTCAACACTGCCTGTTAAGAAGGGTTCAAATTTGACGTACTATCACACCATGGGGCATCAGGTCAGGATGCAGGAATCCAAACAACACTTGATTTTATGCAACAGGTTTTGTAGTCGCTATTTGTCCAAAAAACAACAAAAAAATCTAAATAAACTAATATCAAAAATAATCAAATGACCACTGATACACCATGGGGGATGTAATGTACGCAGGTAAAAGAAATCCAATGTCCATGCAGGAGCTGCGGTATTTTGCTGGTTTATTTGAGAAAAACAAACAAAAGAACAAAGAAAATCGTGGCTCCCGCTGCCTCTCTTGACCTGGTAAAAAACAATAGGCCCACCCAGGTGCATGCTGGTCCTCTATCTGCCTCTTTTTTCAATAATCTCCAGTGCCCACAGTATTACCCTAATACCTAACAAAATTACTAATACATACTTAATTTACTAAACAAATACAAGCAAAATAAAACATTACCCAAAATCTTTTCTAAATAAAGAAAACATGTTGAATAATTAAATAAACAACACCACACAAATATTAGTAAACTAAATACAAAAAACTAATTCTAACTCCAATTAAATAGCTCCAACAGGTGTATTTCTTTTTAAGTTAGGTGAATCAAAAGGGTAACATAAAACACACATGGGATTGAACATCCATGCATTGTTGAACTGCCGCCCCATGTGAGGATTGATTTAAAAAAAAAAAAAAACATGAGTGCAAGGGAGTGCAGTCTTAAATAAGGAGTAGGCAGGTGAATTCAATCTAATTAATTAGTGCCAGAGTGCAAACAACAACCAATCAAGGGGGAGAGGAGAGTGAGAAACCAGGACGCGTACTAAAGGAGGTGCAGTAGGAAAAGAGAGGAAGAGAAAGGAAACAAAATAGTGAACAAATAGTGATCTTTACTACACTGCCACTAACAAAGCTTTCTTTTAAGGAACAATTCAAACACATGCATGAGATTACACCGTACACTCCTCCATCGTGAGATGTTATTAACCTCCTGAACATGGACTTATTAAAATAACTTCCATTTCTACGATTGAATCAGTTGCGGACACACCCAAACAAGACAGAACAGGTAAAAGCAAAGGTTGTATTAACTTTATTGGTCCGTTATTTCTAAATCTACAACATCCATGTCAAGTTATTGCACCATCACACGGTTAGTGGTACAGCATGAAATATTTTCTATTAATGGGTTACCAAAACAGTACCTCTGTCGTACATTACAGTCGAGTTATTCGGCAAAAATCAACTTCCTCAAACTGTTAACACTGTTAGTATATCAGCCTAGTACTGGAACTGTTATCACTGTGTACCAGTTATTTGTGACTAATGGCTCTTCCATGTCCTCTAAAGTTAGTGGTCTAATTCATTTGGACATGAGAAGCCTTTAGATTAAAAAAAACAATTCAGCTGTTTCTGGCTTCCTGTGGGTTGATGGACCTCTCTGTTATGGAAAAGGCTTCAGGTAACATCGGAACTTTTACTTTCAAATCCAGTAAAATGCTTCTTACAGATCAAGAAAGTGCTGACATGTTCTCAGAAATCCAACTTTAAACACACAGATTTTAAACATGGTCCAAATTAGGTTGTTTTTTTTGGCTGAGTTTCTTTCCTATGCAAAGTCAGAACTCTAAGGTGAATCCCAGAAGGTTCAAAACAGGAATTCTAGTCTCTCTCCCGAAGAGCAGTAAAAAAAAAAAAAAAAAAAGTTAGAACAGGAAATGGTAAAGGAATGTGTCACAATCACTAGATAAAAATGACAGCATATTGCAATTCCCTAGCACACCTTGTAATCTCAATTAAAAAAAACCTGGAAATGAGTTTTTTGTCACTTAGGGCAGTGGTTCTCAACTGGTGGGTCGCGGAGCCGTTTTCAGTGGGTCGTGAATTTGTGCTTGGAAGAAAAATGCGGTGAAAAAGTCTATAAAGCACAAGTTTGTTTCATTCAGTTTCTTTGCTCTATCATGTTTTGTACTGTCTGAGGTACTGCACAATTTTTCTTTAAACAAATCTGATTGATTGAAAAAAAAAAAAAAAAGACATTAGGGTTGCCATTTTCTCATGAAGGAGTATTTGGTGAGTCCTGAGGCTGGACCAGTTGAGAACCACTGACTTAGGGTAAATGAATCCAGCTAAAGCCTGGCGCACATCCTGCGTTAAGTGTGCCTTGAACTGACACCCAGAAACTGTCCTATGTTTCAGACAATAAGCAGTTCCACATCTAGTGTAAACCGAGCTCCTTCATTCGTTTAGCTCCTAAATTCAGCGGGTTTTTTTTCACCATCATTCCATCATTTGATTCAGATTTATGTGTTCACAGTTTTTTTTTTTTGGGACACCCTACAGATGGTGTAACAAACACTAAAATTAGAGGTTAGGTAGCACTCAAAACCACAGTGCAACAACTTTTTTTTGAAACACGTTATTACAGTGCGGAATTACTTTCTCCTTTTTAACACCAGTTTCCCCCCCCCCCCCCCCCAGTCTTACGTAGGAGCCCTCTGTAACAGTCACATCCTGAATGTTGTGCATCACTGCTTCAGGACCGGGAGCTCCCTCGGCTTAAAGAAGGCCTGAACCATCCCCATGGCAAAGATGTATACTTTGGCATCCACCACGATTTTTTCTTTCTCGAGGAGGTCTGCAGGATGAAACAGAGGGAGTGTTTATGTCGTCTGTGTTCGATTTGGACAAACATTCTTATCAAACTGTGCAGAACAAGTTGAAGCCTCACGGTCGATTTTCTGCTGGAACTCATCGAGAGCTAAAAGAACGACTTCGACGAACTCTGGAGTGAGAGGAGAAAGGCGTGTTTGAAGACTTGCATTGTGAGGAGAAAAAAAAGAGATTATTTCTGATTTAATAAAACATGAAACTCACCTCCATCACCTGTGGACAAACAAGAGGGAACAAGATTATCCAACATGTTGTTTTTTTTTTGTTTTTTTTATTACAGACAAGCGTGAAACATCTTTAAATACAGGACACAGGTCGTGTAGTGATTTTTAGAAAACACAGGACTGGGGAAAAAAAAAAGCAGCAGAAGAGAAAATAAATGTAAAAGTACAGATATGAGGGTTTTCTCACCGAGCTGCTGCGTCGGGTTGATATTCTCCCCTTCATCTCCGTTGATGTTCACCATGACCATCTGGGTGGTGCAGTTAGACAAACCGGGGTCAAGACAGGTCACTGAAATGTTTTTTAAAAAATCCAGCGTTACTACTTCCAAAGTGCTTTCCCCAGACAAAAAAAAAAAAGTGTGTTCCCATTTATTTTTCCCTTGGCAACGCTGCTGACCACAGACGCTCCGCTCCAACACATGCAGGAGATCAGACTCTGCAGAGAGATGGAGCTAATTCAATCGAGTGTACACAGAGGGTCTTAGTGTCACGATACCTGGAGTGACTCCCACAACTTCTCCTTTGTAGCCAGTTTCTTCTTTTAGCTCCCTCAGTGCAGCAACCTCGGCACTCTCGCCCTCATCGATCAAGCCTGAGAACAGCAAACACAGAACATTATTCAGAGGTTTACAGAAGGAGCTGGATATCACGTTAAAGGACTTTTATTTTTTTTTAAAAAGACTGTTTCAGTGGATTTCAGGAGAAAAATGGGGAACGTTTTTGAGGTGTAAAGCTGCAGCAGGAAGCGTCCGACCTGCAGGAAACTCCAGAGTGTAGCATCCCATCGGAGGACGAAACTGCTTCACCATCACCACGCAGTCTTTGTGGAGCGTCCGCTTCAGCAGGGCGATAATTCCAACACCTGCAGAAGAAGAGCGTTAACACCTGTGCAGCTCGTTAACGCGCCTACCTGTTAGTAAAAGCATGTTTAAATATATCTGAGGGGGGGGACAGGACCAGAATAACTCACCGTCTGCTTCTGTGTTGGCTCGTCTCGTTGTCCTCTTCACCGTCTCCCACGTCCTAATGGAGGAAAACCGGGAGTTAAACTTTCAGCAGGAGTCTTACAGAAACCTGAATTGTCGTCAGACCGTGAGTGAAGCGTACCTGACGTTTCCGGAAGGGTCCATGTATGTGGTCTTCTCCAGCTGCAGCCATTTTCCTGCTGCGATGGGCTGCAACACAGACGGAATAAAACACGGTGCTAAGACGTGACACACAGCTCTGTCACGACCACGACTCAACGGCAACGAGTGACAGTTTGAACTATCTACGGAAAAACATTCACGTTTTATACTGACGAGGCTTTTTCCTGAAAATCCAACAAATTAAATAATTTAAATTAAAGATAATAAATATCCAAAGGCATTTTTTTTAAATTTGTGCTGATGTGAAATTTCTAACTTTCAGGATGTTAACACGACAAGATGCAGGTCTATCAGCTTTAATACATGAGACCGATCAGATCTAATACCTGTTTCCATATCGACGTAATGTACGTCTTGGATATCAGACTGATGGAGCAGATACACGTCACCGATCAAGAACCATCATTGGACACTTTAAACATTCTCAGCTCGCACAGTCTCTCTTTGGAGAGGCTCAGACTGAACTGTAAGAAGTGCCCACAAATTGTCTCCATGACGACGGTCAGACGAGATGGAGCAGCTCCTTCTTCATGATCAAAAGTAACAATTCTTACAATTCAGTTGAAAAGATTTAATTTTAAAAACCTGACAGTTGTTGCTTCTGCCAAATGTTTGTATGTGAAACCAGCTCAAAACAACAAAACAATTCATTATGATTGAAAAGATATGTCTGTAAATATTCAGAATCGGATCAGAACTGAACAAAAGTGGATCGGTGCCGCTTTAATTTTCACTGTTACTATTTTCTTTTATTACTTTTTCATTCTATCACTTCTCATTGCTTGTATCTCTTTATTTTCCTTTCCTCGTTTTATAGCTTTAATCTTGTTTAATCATTTTTCCTTATTACTTTTAGTTCTTCCTGCTTCATACTTCTTTAACGGTTATTCATTTCTTTAACGTTGTTTTTTCTTTTCCTCCCTCTACTTTCTGCAGTGTTTTTAAGTACGCACATCTTTGGTCACTTCGTCTTGATTAGCGTCGTAGGGTCTTGCGTTGCTCTTGTTCATGTGTTCTTCTGCGATCACATGTCGGGTTCTTCTTCTGTTGTTTGATTTCTTTATGTTTCCCATGTTTTTGTTGTCGTTTGAGTTCTTTTGCCTGTATGTCAAAGTACAACGTAACCCCTGTTTTTTAAAAGGTACTATATAGAGAAAGTTATTAATTAAACTTCATGTCATTCTATAAATACCAGAGTGATGTCATGGTGATCGGTAATGAGAACAGCTGAATATCCTTTATGGATGAGGTCAGAGTTCTTCCCAGTCGTGTGTGCGTTGTCATTTTAATAAAACAGTTATTGAGCAATAAAGATAACATTTACAATGAGCTCAATAAAACTACAGAAATGACTGCTGTGATTGTCCTGATATTCATGCTGTGTGAGGTTATTAGTTTACATCTGGTAAAACAGAGTTGTTTGTTATAACGAGACGTTTCATTTCACATTTTACGATCAATAAATCAAATTGCAAACTGATGTGTCCACTGCAAGACATCACTCAGAACATTTTCCTATTTTCAAAAGATTTTGGCAACACTGTTTTACACAAAGTATCTACAGAGACTTGACATTTAATGGCTGATAAATATGCAGTTAAACCTCATGAAATATGATGAGTAGCATGATTCAGCAGTGTCTGAATTTGCATAATTATGTATAAGAAACAAGACTGATTTCATAAGCACTGCACCAATGTATTAGCTTAAAAAAAAACTTAGCCCCAAGAGGTATCTCAATGAAGTGCTAAGTGTTACCTAAGAGACTGTTATTGGACATATTTAACCACAGAAACAGTCATTTCTGGCCTCAAAAAGACCAGTTTTGGTAATGTATAGTGTTCACCGTCTGTGTATATTGAAGTTAAGTAAGTGCAATTCAAATTCCGCGTTTAAGTTAGTTGTCATGGACTTTTATTTCAGATTCTCATATAAAACAGTGAAGAATAAACATACCTCCTCTTTCACTATGTGTGGAGCAGCGGTCACTTTGGGCTCCTCTGGGTTGCTCATGTTTAAAATGTGGACAACTGAAAGTAGGGGAAAGTTGAGTCAAAACGCTGTTCATAACAATGGAAAACAATGCACAACGAACTGAAATAAGAATTCAGTTATTATTGAAACAACATGCAGACTTGTACAAACACCACTAGACGTGTGTGATCATGAGTTGCTCATTTAGCTACAACAGAAAGACGCCGCTAACAAGTTCCACCAGTCTCCCTGTTAAACACAATTAGCTTTTATATTCGCTTCTTTCTTTCTTTTTTTTACGACAGCTAGCTGATTTGCGTGTAACAGTGGCTCTGGGGGCTCTGAGCTCACACATTATAAAACTTTAAAACCATTATTAAAAATGTAAAACAACTAAATTTAACTCACGTGAAATCCCAACCGAATGTAAAGTGGAAGCCTAGATGGTATATTCGCACAGAGATGTCACTTTGCCACTACGTCCGGGTACTGAAAACGTCACCCACATAACGTCTTATTTTTTAGTAAAGTAAAATACTCCATGTATTACTTAAGATTTTTTTTCCGAGTAACCAAATATTTGAAGAAAACTGCTGATATAACAACACACGAGACTTTCTTGGGACAATTATTTGTTTGAACTATCTGCATTTAATAAGAAAATATGGTTACTTAAAAAGTAAAACAAACTGGCAAATGACCAAGACGCTGGCAAGAAAGTTAATACTTTTACTTGTTGGTTATGTCAGTAAGATTAACTGTGAGACCTTTAAATCCATAGTTTAGTTCATTAAGATTATCAATGAATGAAGAAGTTACGTCTGTCAGCTGTTTTAGGTATTGAGTGAACACTCTTTTCTTAATAAACGATCTTAGGGCGCAAAACAGCGGGTTTCACGACCACGCCCACATGTGCACCTCAAAAAGGGTCCCCCGCCTTATATATTTATACATAATTCTCGCATGAAGCAGTTTACGGATAAGTTTATAATCACATAAAATATTATACATACCAGTTTAAAACAGAGAGAAGTATCACATTAAAATATCGAGGTGTTGGGAGATAATTCGGCTCCGAAGTTTTTCGAAAAAAACCTCAGGAGGGGGTTTCGGAAGGTATTTATCGACGGACACATTTCTGTTCCAGGATATTGCAGCATGAAGAAGGAGCAAGTTGTCAACTGTCAGTTTTCGGTTTGGTATCCGATATTCAAAAAACATTCAATTAAAAGGTAACCAGCTGACATTTGCTTAAACATATCAAGGCCTCGTTTCCGGACGTGTTGCCTTTAAAGAGACAATGTAGTCATAATCTACGTCAGCGCACAGACGGAACAAATAGCTGGCATGCTTATTTTCATTCCTCTGTTTGTCTTTTTGTTTCTTGTAGAGTTATAACCTCTGCCTTCATGATGTTTATGATCAACATTTATTGTTGTTGTTGTTGTTTTCCAGTGTGATTCTGCCACTGCCTCAGAATGTAATAGATTATTTACTGGACGATGGGACACTGGTAGTCTCTGGGAGGTAAGAGACACAAACAAACATGTTTACTTTGTTGTAATGATCAAAGAGTGTAAATCAACACACAGCATCTCATGATTATTTATCATATACATCCCTGAACTCATTCAAAACACACAGTTTCCTCTGTCTTTACCCCTCAGTTTGAATCTGTTTTATTGGATCCTGTTAATATTTTGTTGTTTGTTGTTGTTTTTTCAGCGACCATAACACACAGCAGACAGACATCAACAACACAGACTTGAATGCAGAGGAGGACATTCAGGTATGGAAACAGGAACAGAGTTTTGTTTGTTGTTTATTTACCTCCTTTCTGAATTGATTTTGACAACATGTTTACAAAAACACTGCAACGTTTAAATGTCTGATCGCTATATTTGTACGAAAGCCAAGACTGTAGCCAGAAGTTACAGATTCAAGGTTTTTCTTTGTGCAAACGTATACTATCTTGAAATGATGCCATTTGTGCGAGTAGAAACGAGTACAGTGTCTCCTCAAAAAAACAACAAACCAGCTTTAAATCTGAGCAAAAGGACGCTGAAACTCAACTTGAAATGATTCTTTCAATGTTACGTTGAAGTTTTCCTACCACAACACACACGTCATCTGGTACTATTAAGAGTGGATGTACATTGAATCATTTATGAATTCACATCAATATTTGTCATCATCTGGACCTGTTATCTGTCTAGTTTTCCTAACTCATAACTGTTTGCCTGGTGGACGCACAGTCCAGGGCGTCAACACAACATTTTTAACAGTGAAGTCAGGGCAACAGTGTTTAATGTAACTTTGTGTTTTTTTGCTCTCTGCTCCCCTCTAGTGGTCAGATGACGACACAACCACCACTGTCACCGTAAGCACATTCACTGTCAGATGGAACATCAAATATAACTCTGTTTCCATACACATCAAGTGTTTCTCTTCACTTTCATGGTGCATTACTCCTCTCTGCAGTGACACAAAAGTGAATCCCATTATTACCCCCATGCTTGTTGCCTGCATATAATGTAATTGCAAAATGAAGTGTTGCAGGAATGAGCCCTTTAAATCTCAAACTGTCTATGGTTAATCACTGCTTAATGTTTTGAATAGGTTCTGGTTAGAGTCTGTGGTTAACACAAGCAGAAGATATTCTTTTGGTTTTCTCTATGACATAAAATGCATCACTTCTTATGTAGATTTTGAAGCCTTTATATGTCAAAAAGGTTTCAAGCATGTGGCTTCATGATCCTACACAAGTTGTTGGAGGCGTTAAAGATCGTCGGGGGCCAGCATGGACAAATGGGGGTCTTAATGGTGATGATCCTGCAGTCATGTAGCTAGGTGTGGTGTTTCTCATTTATGGCATTTATGGCCCGCTTTGTTTTCATGTTTCAAAGACCATAAGAGTGAAGGTCATGTGTGATGATTATCCTGCTGAACAGGAATGTCTAAGTATGATTTGCCAGCAGAATGTATTTCCTGCAATACGACAAAACACGGCACACTAGAAAACCAACTTGATGCTCATTTCCATTTTTGCCGGCAAAGCTCGTCGCCCCTTCATCCCACTTATTATGATTTGTCATGTTGACGATGTTCGCTTCTGTCCGCCAGGCTCCTGAGTTCCCAGAATTCACCTCTAAAGTGCTGGAGGCCATAAACGCCTTGGGTGGGCGTGTCTTTCCTAAACTCAACTGGAGCGCTCCAAGGGTAAAATTCTCCACTCAGCTAGTCAAAGAAAAAAAAAAAAAAAAAGTGTATAAACCTGAACCTGAAGATTGACTTCTTATTTTCTGTGTATCTCAAGACAATCTCTTCTTGGCTATAAGACTGTTTTTGTGTGTGTGTGTGTTTCAGGACGCTAACTGGATCGCTCTGAACAGTTCCCTGCAGTGTGACAGCCTCAGCGATATATTCCTGCTCTTTAAAAGTTCCGACTTCATCACCCACGACCTCACACAGCCGTAAGCTCGCTATCCAATACCATCCACTCATATTTCACATTTAGTAGACGACCAATTTGAAATATAAAGAAACACTAACTAGCTGTGGTGTACACAGACTGATTTCAATCTGCAGTAAAACACAAGTTGCTGCTGGAGAAAAAAAGAAAAGAAAGCTGTGTTATAAGATTTATAGCTCAAGTTTTTTTCCCCACTCTGGATGAGAAACATTTAGTGCAGGGGGTGATTTACTGCCGTGCACAGCCTCGGGGAAGCTGTTTGTGTGTGTGTGATGTGTGCTTGTTCATTGGACACTTTTAAAACTTCGCTCTCAAACTTTCCGAGAGCAACATATCAGCCAAGCCGTTAGCTGTGCCTCAGTCCTGATCGTAGTGGAAAGATATGGAGACAATAAATGTGAACAGCACACACACTGTTGTATTTGACCTCACTCTCGTTTCTTTCTTTCTGCAGATTCGTTCAATGCAGTGACCAAGACTCTCCAGACCCAGTTATAAATTACGAGGTATTTCATTTTAATCAAACCTTTCTCCAAAGGGTGCCGTCCAGGGCTATCATGTATCCACTTAAACACAGTTTAAATGAATGAGAGGATGTCTAATGCTGACTGTGTGTGTTCATTTTCACATGTCTCCTGCTGGTGTCTTCTGTCCTCAGTTGGTCCTGAGAAAGTGGAGCGAGTTGATTCCAGGAGGAGAGTATCGCTGCTTCGTCAAAGAAAACAAACTGATTGGTAAAAAGTCTTCTTTTTGTTTCTCTCTCAGATCTTTTTTTTTTTTTTTTTCGTTTTCATTTTAAAGCCCCTGTGAGGAACTTTCAGTTTGTGTCACTTTGGCGCCCCCTGTAGGCCAAGTGGCACTTCTGATCACTTCGCTCGTCTTGTCTTTTGTAGGAAGTGAATGGCTGTATCTGAATTGCCAAGTACCGACTCAATCTTTCAGTAGACAGTACTTACTATCTGTGCTGTATACTGTTTAGTACCTACTATTCAGTATGCACACACAGTAGGCAGATATTTGTCCCTACTTCATCTGATTCATTCAGTATGGAAGTGACGTCATTTACGTTTCCCGAACCGGCTGCATCAACCCGTTTTTTGGGGGTTTTTTTGTTTAGCTTTATTCAAGAAGAGTAATGCACATATACAGTCAGGTAAACAAAACAATATCACAATGTAAATCAAGTAAAAGACAGATTAAATAACTAAATAACATACAGTACATAAAGGAAAGTACAAATGAAAGGCAGTAATATACAGAATATAAAATAACCCAATAAAGACGCATTTAAATAGTTAAATCATTATTTAAATAGAGGGGGAAAGCTTTTATAATAATGCAGATATTTGTTATATTTTCTGTTGTTAATTTAAAGTAGTGATTTCAGACGGGACTTTAACTCGAGATTAAAAATTGATTAAATGAATCCACGCTCGTTTGTTTTGATTTGGAGGCGAACGTGAAGTGACGATTTACGTTTAATTTCGCACAGCATTGTGGGTAAAACACAATTCATTTCCTGAAAGCACGCATCCGATCCATACTGCATAAAACCCGGAAGTTAGTATCCATACTGAAATGTTCAGTATACTGAAACTCCCGACTGAATAGTACGTACTGCATACTGAACTGTGGCTATTCAGAAAGGGCCATCGTTGATCGTTGAATATTTGCGAGGGGTGGACCAACAGGACATTTCAGGGCCGATACTGATGACCAGTAGTTCATGAGACAGATAACTGATGTTTATTTACAGTAAAAATGAAAATCCTTCTGTCAGAATGTTTAATTCTGAATGTTGCATACTACAACACAACTTTGTTTAGAAGCTCAACCAGAGACTGTCCTGCTCCAGGCTGCTCTCAACACCCAGGCTTCATTGTTGATTGGCTATTACTCGTTTAAAGTCCAGCCAATCAGGTAGCTTTGTGGGCGGGGCAATAGGTGAGACAGAGCAGTGAGTGAAACATGCCTTCATTATAGGACAGCTGGAGAGAGAGGGGGATGACATGAAGCAAAGGGCCGAGGTTGGAGTTGAACCCACAGCCGCTGCAACTAGGATGCATCCTAACCGCTAGGCTATCCGGCACCCCAAAGTAGCGCACATTTTGTGCATTAATTGCTTTGCTTTTTTAAGGTTGTAAAGAGGCATCAGTCTTCATTTCTGTCTGTTTCATAACCAGTTTCAAAAACTCCTCACAGGGACTTTAAGTAGCATGAATACTACATTTCTCATTTATTGTACATCAGGAGACACAAAGTTGAATGAAGAAGTATCCAGCTGTGTTGCTTTATAGCTCAAAAGAGCAAAAGGGAGCTGTTTTTATCCTCAGCCTGCTGTGGGAGTTATTTAAAAAAGAATCTACTCTCACAGTGATATAATGATGTTTGAGCTGTCCCCTCCTCAGCACCATGATTTAGGAACAATTATAGAATTCAATTTGAGCTCCGCTGATGGCGCTCGTGTCTCTTTGCAGCCATCTCCCAGAGAGACTACACTCAGTACTACCCGCACGTCCTGAAGCAGGAGGAGCAGATCTGCCAGGCCGTGCAGGAGTTCTTCAGCCAGCACATCCAGTACAACTTCCTGGATGAGGACTGTGAGCACCAACATCCTTCTTTTGAACATCCCACACACACACACACACACACGTAACACACACACATAACACCCATTACTCCTCACGTTGCTTCTGAAAGTTCCTGAATATGACTGTTCAAAACAGAACGTCATGCCAGAAGAAAAGTACATTTTAACGATTCCTTATAAGACTAGAAAATCCATTTTTAATACAAACAACGGCCTGTATAAGTTATTGTCTAAAGAGTTGTTTTTTCCTGTTTTACAGTTGTGTTTGACGTCTACAGAGACAGCCAGGTAAGCACACTGACACATTTTGTTATCAGCTTTCAAAAATGCCTCTTACACACTGAGATGTGAGTCAGTATGTTCTTGGTGTGTGTGTGTGTGTGTGTGTGTGTGTGTGTGTGTGTGTGTGTGTGTGTGTGTGTGTGTGTGTGTGTGTGTGTGTGTGTGTGTTGCAGGGGAAGGTGTGGCTTATAGACCTGAATCCTTTTGGAGAGGTGACAGACTCTCTGCTGTTCAGCTGGGAGGAGCTGATGTCCGGTGGGGAAATCGCCCAGCAGCAGGTCAGCCATTATGACACAAGTTACCAAATGATTTATTATTGTTTGGACCACAGACTGTTTATACGAAATGGACAGCATGCCTCAGCCACCTCCCATCCAACAGAATGAAGCCAGAACATCCTGGTGACGGGCGCTGCAGATTGCTTATTTGCAAACCAGAGTCTGCACAGTAGGTCAGGGTACTGATGTCCCGCCGCTCCAACACACATTTGACCTACGGGTAAAAGGAAAAAAAAAATCCCTCAGGTGGGTTCAGTCCGTAGCGGAACAGATTCTTGTGTCGACAGGAAGCAGACACTCTACTAATCCGGTGCACACAGCGCTGCTATTAGTCTACAGATCTGTCAATCATGACATTTTGGACCATTTTATCAGCATCAAATAATGAATTTCAAAGAAACTGTTCAGGAAAAAAAAAGATGTCTGGAACACTTAATGGAACGATAACAACCGTCATGATGAATCCAGGTTTGAGAATAACATATCTGACATGCATTTCGATTTTTAGTTCGACCCTTCTCACATCTTTTATCGTTGAGGAGGCGGGGCTTATCACCTATACTGCAGCCAGTCAGCAGGGGGAGCTCTAACTCTTTTGGCTTCACTCCCAGGCAGCTGCTTCTCTGTCCATCTGCAGTCTTTGATTTGGAAAAGCTCAGATAAGACTAAAAGAATCCGTCCTATGTAGTAATGCTGAAATTTAGCCCGGGATGAATCAGTCAATACTGGAAAATATTTCAGTGGTAACTGCGCTTCCTTTTTCGTACAGGACGGCCCGGCGTTTCGTTGCACCACCAGCGAGGTGACGGTGCAGCCCAGTCCCTGCCTGAGCTACAGGATCCCTCGGGACTTTGTGGACCTCTCCAGGGGAGAAGACGCCTACAAGCTCATCGACTTCCTCAAACTGGTAGGATTGTTGTTAGATATTGTGTTTACTTGTAACAAAAATACAGAATAATGCAAGGACTCATCAAATCCTGAGCGTGCTATATGTCTATGGAATAGAATAACAACAGGCCACAATTTGTTACTAAGGGCTGAACTATTATAAAGCTCCTGATGCTAGGTGGAGAAAACAGAAGGATTCTTTTAGCCATCTGTCTCTTCACAAGTAAAAATATCTTGTCAAACTCGATATTGATAGTCCATCTCTGTCTCTCTTCTCCTTGCCTGACTGTTCACTAAATGACTGAAAGTGAAAGACTTTGACAACTCCGCAGATAAAATCAGCATTTAAAGGCAGAGTCGGGAGCATTTTTGGTACACAACATTCAAACACGGGCCCCTCCTATTCATTTCAAACATGTGATTAAAATGGGATTAAGCACGTTTAAAAAATGTACGTGTCAGCCCTGATTAATATACAAACACCATATATCTCAAAGTGAAATCTCCTCTCCTGCTTTCTCTGCTCTCCACAGAAGAAAAGCCAACAGGAAGAATCTGAGGAGGAGGAGGAGGAGGAGGAGGAGAGTGCTCCACAGTGACACGACTCCTCTGACACCTGAAGAAGAGCTGCCAGCGTCAACAACCCTCCATATGATGTTTTTCTGCATGAAGTGACTCTTAACCTTCTGTCCTGTATTGAAATCATTTTTCATTTCAGCCTCTTCTCCCCCCCCCCTCCTCCCGCTCCTCTGTGAACAGTACGCCGTGTACCCGGGGGTTCCTTGGATGGCTCTCTCGTGTTTTTTCTCTAATGGAACGTGTTGAAGTAGCAGATCATGTTAGCAGCCCTTCGAGGATTCATTTGCTGAGTTGTTGTTTGCCACTGACGCCGTTGAGCACCCTCATGGCTCGGTGAGAAAGAGGAGGGAGTCATCTACAGAGTTGATTATTTTTGACTGTAAGAAGATGTACTCTTGTATACTTTGGAAAAATTGTGAGTTATAGTGTGCGTATCTCTATTGCAATATAAATATTGTCTCTGGATTTCAAATCTAATTTGTGCTTTAAAGCTGTGACTTCAGTTAACACTTAATCCCTTCATTACTTAGTCACCTTTCATTTGTCTCTCCAGCCATCCCCACCCCTCCATCTCTCCCTGCCAATTTCCTCCGAGCACTTTTGACACACTCATTTCTCCGAGCCGCTCCGGGCACCCTTTTTTTTTTTTTTTTTTTTTTTGAGTTCTGTTTTCCCATCATGCATCGCTGTAGACCGTTAGTCCCAAAAACACATCATTAAACTTCTTGTCGTGTATTGGCTCGGCTGTCAGTCCGGTGGGTGCTGTAGACTAGCACATTAGGAAATTGATTGCACCTTTACGCAACAGTTCTCATTACGCCGGGAGCTAAATGAGCTGTGCGTGCACGGAGCGGGGCACTTCATTTTGGATTGTTTTTTTTGTTTTTTTGTTTGTTTGTTTTCCTCTGCTCGATTGATAGAGCAATTTCATGGGGATGGAAAGAGCTGATGTGATGAGGGTTACAGCTCCCTGGGTGAAACTCTGCAGACGGGTAAACTGTAGACGAGGTGCACATTGTGGGGAATGTTGCATGTTATTCATAATTAGGAAATGAAACTTTGTTTTTCAGACGTACCATTCAGACCTTGAGGGGCAATCGATTTCTGTTCATATGATTTAGAACAAACTTGAAATTCACCGCTGTTAGAGCAGTGTTTACTTTGGCTCTTACTTTGCTGCAGTGGTTTAAACAGTCATCACACAGCTTTACCCGTAGTGAAGCTGAGGTAACAATTATTATAGAATATTATAAAGGAAATGTAGTCTTCTTAAAAGTAGTTTTCTCCTGAGGTTAAAACATTAAAAAAACGACACAGAAGTAGCGGACGAAGCAACAGAATCTGAATTATACGATGCTATAATAAGAATATTTGCCTTTAAATCAATGATAAGTGTAGTTCATCGGAATCACAACATCAAGAAAAGACCCTAATAGCAGGGATGGGCACAGCAAGGGCCACATTAATTTAGTTTTCACTGCCAGAGGGGCCAAATTGTAGGATACAAAAACGATTATGTCTCAAATTTAACTCAACATATACCAGTGATCAAATATTATTATGGACATATTTCTGGTTTTCATGATTTCATGGCAGATTTTGTCTTCATGTTTCTAATTAATTGATATGTAAAAAATGTACCTGAGGGCCACGTTGAGGGTTGATGGGGGGCCGCATGTGGCCGCCAGTTGCCCTACCCCTGCTCTAATAGTAACTGAAGCAGTGTGATACACAGCTTTGAAATATATCAACCTGTACTGTATATTTCATTTAAAATGCTTCAGAGAGTTGAGATTGGTTGAGGTAAGTTCACAGACCGTATAGAAGAAGTGGACATAACTCATTGGTTCAAAAACTGTAGCCAACAGAAAACACTGCCTTAAAGCTGCATTCTCTTTAATGACCAGAAGGGGGCAACTCAATAATGTATCTCAATAATGAATTGTCAGGTCCTCTTTGTCCAGAGGTCTGAATGGAGTTTTTCCTCTACCTCCTACGGGGGTGTAATTGAACCATCTGCATTATTTACTTTTCCTCAGGAATAATGATCCTCTTTTCAAAGCAGACATTTTGACAGAGAAAGAAAAGCACAGGTGTCACGAAGGACATTAACGATGACTCACTTCTATTCAAGAGTCCCAGTAATGTGTGGCTGTGAGCCAGTATGTGCACAGTACCAGGAATTCAGCTTTTCATCTTTTTGATCAAGAACATCTGGGCTTTGCTTACCGGGACATGTCAGAATAACATGTTCAGAGGACATTTGCTTGAACTATGACCCGGGCTCTACCCACATGAGCCGGTGTGATGCAATATACAGTGGATGTGTAGGCTCCTTTCTGATCTTTTGAATTCAGTTTAAGAAAAAATATACGGCAGGAGTTAGATGGCAAAATAAACCCATACTGATCAGCGAGAGGGAAAGAACAATTGATTAAATTAGGTGTAAAAGACATTTCTATATTTTATTGGTTCTTTGGCCTCACTTTAACAAATAAGCAGCGTACGACTGTATGTGTGCACATCTGTGATTTATTGCAGCGTTTAAGGGAGGCTCCACCTTCCTCTCCTTTGACCTTCATCCTCCTTTATACCATCACTCTGACGCCCTCCTCTCCTCTCCTCTCCTCCAACATCCCTTGCAGCTGGGTGATCATCTTTCAAGGGGGGTGGGTGGGGTGGGGGGGTGGGGGGGTAGACTTTGCTGACTCAGTGTAAAGGATGAGGATGAGAGGGAGGGAGGTGGAGAGGAGTTTTCCTTGCCTGCTGCTGTGGAAGAGAGCTGCAGTAGTTTGCAGCCGGAATACTC
This sequence comes from Labrus bergylta, assembly GCF_963930695.1. Lineage (NCBI taxonomy): Eukaryota > Metazoa > Chordata > Actinopteri > Labriformes > Labridae > Labrus > Labrus bergylta. The sequence goes on along the minus strand of NC_089217.1, from coordinate 15,525,839 downwards.
ATGAGCGGCTGAGGCTGCAACACATTGTCCTCTCCCTCCCTCCCTCTTACTGTCTCCCTTTAGCATCACACACACACACACACACACACACACACACACACACACACACACACACACACACACACACACACACACACACACACACACACACACACACACACACACACACACACACACACACACACATACAAGAACACAGGCCAGAAGTCCGGGAATGTGTGTGTGTGTGTGTGTGTGTTGTGGGCAGTACCCCGGCCTGAACTGACCCGTGCGCCTGCAGCTGTCAGAGTCCGGGGATCAGTGCTCCTCTGCAGACTGAGACGTTTGTAATCCAGGTATTATGCGGACACGTTGAACCCAGGTGAAGGTGCGGCAGCTGCAGCCGGGGTCACCGCCTGATCCCCGGACAGCCCCAGAGCCATGCCGACGACTCCGGGATTCCCGACTGGTGGTGATGGGTTGTTGTCAACAAAGTTGGCGCAATGCGAATTTATTGCTGCCTCGTCCTGAGCTGACTTCAAAACACACCTCTCTGCCGGACAGGATGCACGCGCAGCATCCCGTCAGTAAGGGGGGTCCTCATTGTCATAACACCATGCACACCATAAAGCACTGTTTCAGGAGAATAATATATATGACGGTGTGGGAGTTCATAAAAGCAAAAAGGAGATTCTCACGCAAACTATTTGCAAAGCAGTGGAAACCCCCAAAACGTGCCGAAAGTGCAGCAATAATTGGCACGTCCAAACAATTGCAGGTGGCAGCAGATCCTTAGTAAAGTTATTGATTTGTAACCAGCATAATACAGGAAATGGGAGGATAGTGCCTTCAAACTAAAAGCACAAAAAGTATATATTTTTTTAGACATACAGGGACATTGTGATAATATCCTACATATGCCTACAGCATATTTGCAAAATTGTGAAGGTCAATATAAAAAGACAGTTAAAGAAGGTCTTCGGTGTGGTCATTTTGCATGTTATGTTTCACATCACTGTTGTACAGTAAGCTATTAAAATGTTTCTTTTACCAGCACTGCAACCACACAACATAACACACGTTATCGTCAAAAAGAAACAGTATTTAAACATTGTGTCATTATATATTCTTCGCTGCTTGCGGCTTTAATTCTTTAAAAAAAAAAAAAAAAAGAAAAAAAAGTTAATGAATCTGTTTATGGTGATGAGTACATATTGTCAGTTCTAGTAGCCATAGCAGTCGTAGAAACTACTATTGACAACATTTTGGAACAACTTAACAGCAAATAAAGCACACTGACATTTTTGACTAATGTTTATGGGTCATTAAATTATAGCACCATGGTGTCTTCTTTTTTTTCCCTCACGTGGTAATTTTGTGTTTTTATGTGCAGTAATGTCAATATGTTATGTTTTGTTTTTCATTTTCACATGATTCTTTGTTTACATGTTGTTGTTTTTTTTTTAAATTGATGCAACTGTGGAGGCAGCTAAATGTTTACAGCACTAAAAAGTAGCCTATAGTGTGTCGTACCTTACCCAGAATTATTTTATATTTGTATACTATTTTGAAAGCCCAGACAAGAACTGCTCTCTTCTCTTGGTGACTTTACAGCTGCTGTCCAGACGACCTGAGGGGAGGAGAGAGAGAGAGAGAGAGAGAGAGAGAGAGAGGAGCCAGCAGCAGCAGCAGCAGCAGCAGCAGCAGGGACACGGTAACCTGCAGGAGGACCGACTCACATGGTCCTGCCGCAGCGGAGCTCAGACCCCCGCCCCCCGGAACTCTCCACACCTCTTCCACCATCGGCACAGCTTCATTCTCTATTTCCAAAAAGAAAAGAAGATAACACGTTTTCAGTTTCTTTAATTCCCCCCCTCCCCTAGCTTTGCATCCCGTCCTCCCGCTGCCCAGTGTCGGTCAGACTCGGGCCGGTAAACGCAGCGCCATGGCTCGGGAGAACGGAGACACCGGCAGAGGAGAGACGTGGAAGAAACACGTCGACGACATCAAGAAGGTTTTTGATTTTAAAGAAGTCCTTGGCACGTGAGTAGCTTTCTCATCTCACATATTGTAACATCTCAAAATGACACCCCAATGGGATACATGAGGGGCTCCAGCAGTAACCACAGTGCACTTTGTTTCATAACACTTTTCCAAATAATATTCTGACAGAGACTCAAATTAACATTTCAGCTCACCATTTCAACTGTTTGATAAATACTTTTAAGGTTTCAATTTCCCCAATTCAGCCTATAGCTAGTTTCCATTCACTCTCAATATTTACATGTTGCGTTCAAGTGTTATCTGGCTCATCATATTGATATTTACATATTTCTAACGTAGTTTTGGATATATTTAAAAAGAAAGTTGAGCTACTCCAAAACTTCTAGAAGAGCTTTTCCTCGGGGTGCCAATGCTCCTGGTTGGAAACCACTACTTTGGGGTATCATTACATCAGTTAAGTTATATAGGTTGTTCAATATATGTTGTTCCAAGACTGCAGCTTTTGACAAAAAAAAAAAAAAAAACACTCCAAAATGTTCCATAACATCTTGTAATTACTAATTATAAAACCTATTTGTACTACATTAGTTTTCCTACAAACTCCATGCAGCAGTGTCAATGTTTGGGGCTAATCTGATCTGTATTTGATCATGAATTTATGGCAGGTGATGATGACACTCTCCCTTTATTGCATGTAGTCTGTTCTACTGTATGTGGTGTTTATATAGGGATTCTAAAAGGACTGTAGGGCTTATGAGTGATTTATCTTCTTGTTTATCCTTTTGGCATATTCTGTAATGGTACTTCAGGGGATTTTCTTGTTGATGACAGCGAGGCTGTTACAGCCTGCAGGAATTTTGATCCCTCAGTAGCAGGAACCATATCACTGTTACTCTCCCACTCCTTTTGAAGTGTCACTCGTTCACTCTCACGCGGGTCGCAAAGAAACATATTTACTGTCCCTCTCCTTGTTGGGAAATGTGCTCTTTTTTCCATATTCGTTTGTTCCATCTTCTCCCATCCTTCTCACTCAAACAGTGACAGATCACAGGTAGACGCCCCCCCCCCCCCGAATCTCTGACAGCCTGTCCCTGTATGAGCGTCTGTCCACCTGCTCTCCCGCTGTGAGGAATGAGCTGTGTCTGTTTTGGACGGCAGCCTGGAGGGGGACACACAGGCAGGATGCAGATTGAGATGAACTGCATGGGGGATTAGGAAAAAGTTCCCCCGAATAGCAGGAAGTTCAGTCATGTTGTGTAATTAAAAAAAAAATTATGATGGACATCTAGCTGGACAATTTGTTTCTCCTAAACACTTGAAGTTTGCACCGGATGTGAAACACACACACACACACATACACACACACACACACACACACACACACACACACACAGGATGCAGACTGGCACTGGACTCAATGATCCAAGTCGGCCATGTTGCAGCCACACATTAACCAGAGTTGCTGACGGGTCCTTGAACCTGATACATCAGCAGAAAAGAGGATAGTGTGTGTGTGTGTGTGTGTGTGTGTGTGTGTGTGTGTGTGTGTGTGTGTGTGTGCGTGTGTGTGTGTGCGTGTGTGTGTGTGTGTGTGTGTGTGTGTGCGTGTGAGGAAAAGGAGGGTGGTCTGAAATGTTTCAGGAGACTGGACGATCAGCCAAATAAATACTGTCAGCAGCATTGAAGAAACAGAACAGAAGTACGGATTTGAATGGCAGAAATGTTGTGTTCAGGTGCAGCAGCACATGTGGGAAGATTAAAGCTCGAGGCTACTTTAAGTGCCACTGCAGTGGTGAGTGTTTCTGCGTCAGCATTTAAGAGCTGCATCTGTACTGACAGGATGTGATGTCATAAACTCTGACACCGACCCGTCATATTTTGTGTCCTCACTCCGGCTTGACCTTGCATGCCCTGGTGAGCGCATGTGAGTGTGCACCTCTCCTGCTCTGGGACTAAATATCAGCCGTGAGTGTGCCGATATACCGTTTTGTGTCCCTTAATGCTGGATTAAAGGTGCCAGTGTTAGCTCATGCTGGCAGGGTGTGTTTAAACGCGTGGGCTTGTGTGTTTGCAGGCATGTACAGGAGGCACTCCTCGGTGTCTTCTTACTCTCCCCTGGTGTGTATGCAGTGTGAGTCTCTGTTGCCTTCTATTCAATAATTCAATACCAACAGAGGTGTGTTCTTTGTGTGTGTTTGTGTGTGTGTGTGTGTGTGTGAACTGGTTGTGCCACAGGAGGGATCACAGCAGGAACAAGTGCAAAAGATAGTTCAAAAAGGAAGCCCCAGAGGAAGAGAGAACGCTAAAGATAACACGTTTTTGTCCATTCTGTTGAGACTGTAACCAAATTTCAGCACTCGTCATCACAGAGTAAGACAAAGCTCGGGTTGTGATTAGCTTCATGAGCTGCGTGATTTTGACTCTAGCTTAAAGTAGATATTTTCAGTATTTTTCAAACCTTGGTGTTTAGTCAATATAATATAAATCAGACGTAATTCTTCACTTTAATTCTTTAGAATTGGACTAATTAATCGTCTGTCTACATTTTACAATGTCTAATTTCTTTAAATTACACATTGCCTCCATACATGGGCGCGCACTAACCACTGTGCCCCTAATTTCTTAATTTTTATATTGTAAAATATTTGCACTCATTATCATCTTGCTCATCCCTGCACATCTGTATAATTCATTTTGTATATATTTAGTTGTATATGATTCTATTTAAGTTCCTTTACATCACTGTTGGTATAACTTCTTCTTTTCTTCTACTTCTGTGTTCATTGTTTTGCCCAGAACCACTAAGACACATTTCTATGCGTTAAGCTACATGGTCATAAACCTGATTCTGGACTTGGATGGAGATTTTGAAGACGTTTAACCTCTCCTTCCGAAAGCCTTCTTTAAGTCTAAAGTAGTGTGGTGAAACGTCTGCAAGATCTTCAACCGGGTCCAGTCGCCTTTGGATCAAGCTTTGATCTACCGAGACCTGGATGACTGAGAACCTACACGGAAATACACAAAACTGATCGTGATCATGGGATCATGTGGTGTTGTAAGGGTGCGGTGCAGATCCAATACAAACATCAGTTGCGCACAATAACACAGAAACTAACCAACCAAGGCAGGTGTCTTCATCAGCTCCTGTGTTTGGTTAAATGACTCTTATTGTCAGTGGAGTCTGATGACTTAGGGTGTGCTGGATGTTTGTCTAAAAGTTTTTTTTATTATTTCTGTAATGTTGACACACTTAACAGGACTTTAAGTTGATAAACCCTGACCAGGATTACACTGACGCAAATCCATGGGTGTCGTAGTTTCCTGCGATTGCAACCTACTCGAGCAGTTCCAAAGGCTGCTACTCATTTACACTGTAAAACATGTAAAAACTGGACAAACGTCACATATACTGTGATTCCCCTTTAAAGCTAGAGGTCACAGCTAAAGGAAGTGTGCATGCGGTTGTCGGCCCTGACGGTGATGCATTGTGGGAATGCCACTGTGCCATCTAGGGCACGCTGCCCTTAATTGATGCTCCACTTCCCTGCTGCTGTTCTCTCCACTGTTTCTGGGACTGCAGAGCCCCCCCCCCCCCCCCCACCACCACCACCACCACCACCACCTCCCCTCCTCTCTTAATGTCTTTCTATATCTGCCTCTCTAAAGTCTGCAGCGCTGTCATACAGCCCCCCGTGTGGCCGCTCATCCTGTTGTAAACTTTTTTTTTTTTTTTTCACACCGTGTAGGAGAGGACACGGAGCAGGTTTTGAAGTATAAATAGCGTCCCACAAATAGAACAAAAGATGATTGTTTGCTATGTGACAAACTTCCAACTTCAAGTGGACTGCAAGCCCACGTTTTTAAAAGCGTGCGTTTCCAAAAGTGTGCACGTGTGTGTGTGTGTGTGTCCACAGTTACACAAATCAAACCACACTGCGGTGAAATTTGAGCATACTCCCAGTATGTCGGTTGTCTTATCCTCTGCTCGTCTGTCCATCTGTTCCATCCGCTCCGCGCTCTCTGCCAGGGTTTCCTGGTGGTCAGTGCTTCTCTCAGGTTCGCTAACGCCACTCTGTGATTGGTTGCTGTTGCTTATTTTTAGTTTATTAATATTTTCTTCTTCGCGCTACCCTGGAGCATTCAAACTCACCTCGCAGCCTTCATCAGCAGATGGAGCTTACTGAGCTCTCAGGGAATGAATGATCATGATATGAACAATATCTACAGAGGAAGAGTGTGGGAGAGAGTTGAAAGCTCTGTAACAAACAAAGCTTCTTATTTGACCTTGAGTTAAATATATATTTTTCCCACTACTCTGTCCTAGTAGTAGCCTAGCATTACATGAACAACTCCCAATTGTTAATCGGTCAGATCTCGCAGTTATTTTGACCTGCCGAGGGTCTTAATTAAGAAGTGAATTCTTCAACCAATCAGATCATAAATGTGTGTCGTAGCAGTTAGCCGCTAGGCTCAGTAGCTAGTTCCAACATCATATTCATAAGACTTCTACTTCAGCTGTAAACCACGGGCATCTGGCATAGTCGAGGAGACAATCTAGATTTTATAGTGATTCATTTGTCTTGAGGGGAAGGCGTAAGAGCACTATGTCACAACAGTGCAGTGACACTCAGAGACCTTTGGTCGGCGCCATAGCTCACCAAACTGAATTCCTACATATTGTGTCTTTAACCTGTACTGCATGTTGACAACAGAAGGTTTGGGTCAGAGATGGGACCGAGCCGATCCTACATCGCGGATCAAGAAATACGTTTGGACACTCAAAACGTTCTCAGCTCGTACAGTCTCACTTTGAAGACTGAACTCTGAGAAGGCCCACAAATTGTCTCCATGACGACGGTCAGACGAGATGGAACAGTAATTCTTACTCTTTATTTTAAAAGATTTAATTTGAAAAAGCTGACAGCTGTTGCTGCCTTTACACATACTACAAACAACAAACAAAAACATTATTAGTTATGATTGTTATGGTGGACAAAGATAAGAATCAGTATCGTATGAGTACAAATGTGTCGGAATTCAATCTGAACGGAAAAAAAGTTGATAGGTGCATCTCTTATATTCATACAGTTCACCTTTCCTTTTCTCTTTGTCTGACTATCCTGAGTTTCTTTCCATTTGGTGGCATTTGCAGCTTTAACTCTGGAAGGTCATTGACTTTATTCAAGATTTTCATTTGCCACATGCTCATACAGAAGTGCAGTGAAATCTGAAATCAACAAATTTCGAATCATCATTACAAATTAGAAACCTACTTTATTATGCTGTGATGCTCCTTTAATGGTATTTCTGTTGTTGTTGTTGTTGTTGCATTGTTGATGACTGAGCTTGTGATGCTATTGTGATTGACGTCATTGTTGACGTCTGTACTTTCAGTTTTAGATGAGCCGAGGACGTCAAAACGCTGAATAAGCTGATATCAATTTGTTCTCTCAGTGCTACTAAACTTGAGCTAAACTCGTGTCACACCCACACACACACACACACACACACACACACACACACACACACACACACACACACACACACACACACACACACACACACGCACACACACGCACACCCACACACACACAACCCCACACACACACACACACACACACACACACACACACACACACAAACACACACACACACACCCACACACACACAACCCCACACACACACACACACACACACACACACACACACACACACACAACACACACACACACACACACACACACACACACAAACAACAGGACATTTAAAAGCAACACAGTCGATTTCTCCTCTTTGCACACGCAGCAAATGAAACTCTTGCGTTTGCCAGCTGTCAGGTCTTTGCTCATCACCTAATGAGTTTAATTTGAAATTGCGCGTGCGCGCGTGCGTGCGTGTGTGTGTGTGTGTGTGAAGGGTAGGGTAGGGTTGTACCATCCTGCTCTCTGCACTGATTGACACGTGTGACCAGACCTCTGAGTATTAATGATCATAAACTTTAGTCCATTATCGGATCAGCGCTCTATTTTAAGCCTCTGGGGCGATCACATCCAGCTTATAACGACCCCGTCCGAAAAGCCTGCTGTCTCTATGTGACAGCTGTGTGTGTGTGTGTGTGTGTGTGTGTGTGTGTGTGTGTGTGTGTGTGTGTGTGTGTGTGTGTGTGTGTGTTTGTGTGTGTGTGTGTGTGTGTGTGTGTGTGTGTGTGTGTGTGTGTGTGTGTGTGTGTGTGTGTGTGTGTGTGTGTGTGTGTGTGTGTGTGTGTGTGTGTGTGTGTGTGTGTGTATGTGCGTGTGTATGTGCAGTTATGCTGCTGTTCATGTAAACACACTGCATGTCAAGCAGTCATTCAGAAACTAAAGGGGGGGGGTAATGGATGAAAACTATACTGTCAGTGCAACAAAACAAGTTTGTAGGGGTGTCTTTTCAATTTTAGAGAAAAAAATGATAAAAGGGAGATCTCAAATTTGATGGTGTAAATCAAAGCAGACTCAGCCATATTATTTTTACCTCCATCCTCCCCAACTTGCAGACATCCAAAGGGGAAAATACAACACCATGAAGTCAACACAGCTGCATTCAGAGACGACACGGTCACTGCCAGATGACAGAGAAACATTGTAATCATTTCAGTAAGAGCCAGAAACCTTCCTGCTTCCCCTAAAGTCCACAGCTTTGCCACCAAAGCCCATCGGATCATAATGAGAACGTTTATTTGCATAAATATTCCGGTTTGGTCCTAAGAACACGTTGCCCTATTAAGCTTATTTCACCATTATTCTCATCTACATTTTGTAATTAACCTGTCTTGCAAACTGGTGACTTTTTGGTCTGTTTAAAACGCACAGAACTCACTGTGATCAGGCATCAGGCCATGTGACAAGCTGTTGTTAAAACCTCAACTGGGGCGCATATTCTCTACCCTGACTGTGGTCTGCTTAAAGTAATCGACCTGCGCTTCGTCATGTTGACTGGTTTACACCTATGATCTTACTATTGTAATGTCCTGTGCGTTGGCCTTTGGGCTGAATTGGGCATATTAACAATGGTGTTTATTAGGGCCGGGAATCTTTGAGTGTCTCGGAGTTTGATTCGATTTCGACTCTTGGGGTCACGATTTGATTCCGAATCTATTTTTGATTCAAGACGATTCTGGATTCATGATTTAAAGTCTATTTTTGAATTAGTCCATACTTCAGGATCTACTCCAGTCATCTGAGAGACTGGCTGGATTTCTTGCTGCTCCATTTGGCATTCTACTGAGTTACAGAGCTAGCACTTAGCTGCTCAGTGACATTGAGCCACTCCCGGACAAAGATAAATGAGGGCTCATCATCTGAGGAATCCAGAGATGTGGCCACGATCGGCTCTTTCCACAGTTTGATAGGAAAAGTGAAGACCGAGAAAGGGAGGAGTGGGTTAGGGATGTTGTTCCAAGACTGCAGCTTTTGACAAAACTCACTCGGTTCAGGTTGGACTTCAGGAGGATCAGGAGGTAGGGTTAGTGCTGAATAAGTAAGACTTATCAAATTCCCAAACATTTTTTTCTTATACGGTAGTTGAGAAAAATAGTGGAATATCTGGGGTGTCTGATAGCCTAGCAGTTAACGAAAAATCATCTAAAACAACAGTGAAAACTCAGTCTGCATGTAGATGAATTCACTGGTGAAACAATCTGTGCTCAAAAATGTTTGAATCAAAAGTCTTTTCAAATGGTGGATTCATAAAATCGCAACACTATATATTTTTTTTACAGAAGCATTTACCTCACTCTCCTTTATTTATTCCTTTAAAAGTCATATATTAGTCAGATTGAGTCAGATATTTGTGAGGCTCGGCGTTACGCACCAAATGAACACTTAGCACTTGCCATTTTCTGACGTCCTGCCGTGACTTCATCTTTGTCACTTATGTAAGCAAAAAAAAACAAAAAAAAAACGCTGTTTCCCTTAAACCTATTACATGATTAAGTAAAGAAACACAGTACGCAGATGGAGTGAGACAGACAGCACACCTACAAAACACTCGATGATGACTCGACATGATGCGTCTTACTTTCACACATGGGGAACAGGATAAATGCAGGTGCAGCTGAGGAAAAGGAGACAGTCAGTGGTGATGTTTTCTGAGCGGAGGATTTGGTTTCAGGTCTGTTGTGCAATCCTAAAGGGTTCCCGACAACAACATCTGCTGTATCAGAGGGATATCAGGGACGCAGCCGGCTGAGACACAAATGTTGCTTGTTGTGATCAAGTTAGAAGTCAGGTTGGGTGACAGGTTGCTGGAGGTCAATGGAGTTGCGGCGACGTGAGCAGTGTTAATAACCGTCTTTCTGAAGGCCAGCGGTCCATCAGAACACAATTACAAGTCAACAGAGAACATCATGTAGTCATTTGTGTCTAAAGAAATCTGCTGCAGCCTGGCTCGAAGAGAGAAGAGCTACACTACGTTTGTATAAATCATCTAGTCCTCTAGCGCGTTGAGAATTCAGCCTGTATTTAAAGGAGCATCAGTATATGTATGGGTTTTTGTAAAAGGCTTGAAATGTAAAAAGTTAAGGCTGCATTTTTTGCTGTTAATAATGCTTAGTGGCAAAGCCTGAATCCTGACATAAAGATGTTTTAGTCCCAGACTATGCTTTAATATTTTTGGCAGGTTCGTTTACAAGGCTAATGCAAAAACTGCTGTTGGGGGTTTCTTGCTCCTGGAGAAATGAATAATGAAGCAGAAACAGAAGCAGCCTCTGGCCACAGCTGCCCTTTCTGTGTTTCTACATTTTACAGGTTAGCATTAGAAGCCATCCACGCGCTTGAACATTTCCATGTCCAACGGCGAATCGTTTATATTTATTTGTGTGTGTTTGTGCGCACATCGCACTTGCAGGCCACCCCTGCAAAAGTCAGTGCCCCTGTCCAAGAAGTCTGTACACGCCCCTGGTTATTTGTGTGTCTATGTCGACAAATGTACTGTCCCTTTAATAAATAAAGGGACAGTACACATAGTTCCCTTTAACACAAAATGTTTAAAACATTAACTAGAAACGTGTTGAGTTAGCTGGATGGCCAAAGATGAAAATAAAAAGGAAGTTATTGGTTTATATAAATGTGTAGGTCAGGGTCCTCATACTGTTTTGAAGTACTTGAACAGTCGCCTGCTGGAGGTTTTTCTGTGCAGCCTCTACCTGCACAGAAAGTAAAGTCAGAAAGCAGCTTAGCTTATTACCCTGGAGGCTCTGCTGACAGTGGCAGCGCAAAATTGTAGCAAAATACCAGCGTGGAAGAGGAGGAAGAAGAGATAACAGAGCAATGAGGACGGGGATAAGAAGCACATGTAAGCCTAAGGGGGCGGCCTCAGGGGGTGGGGGGGGGGCATGAGGGGTGTCCTCTGCCATCGCTGAAGGAGAAATACATTGGAAAAGGGTTTTGTTTTTTTTTAAATCAGCCCTACTCTCCTTCTACCATCTGTTGTCAACAGAAACCTGCAAAGATTTTGCACCAAGCGATTGTCCGCCCGTTTCATGCTTTTAGAGTTCCCTTACAAATTCAACCCCGGGTTCATCATGTAAAACGGAAAGAAGCTTATGTTTACGCTTACAAACTTTGATCATAGTAATAATGAACTCATAGTAAAGACTGCTGTGTTATACTAGTTTGAGAGAAATCTGTCCAATGGGGAGAGGAGGTGACGCTCTGTTTCAGAATCCAGAAAGAAATCATCAGATCGGTCTCAGTCTGGGTTCTTCTCTGTGCGGGAACATGAAGATCTGAACTTGGCTTTCCTTCTTCTTGTCTCACGGTTGGACTGTGGTGAGTAGGGGATGGACAAGGAACACAGATAAATTCAAGTCAGTCCAGTGATGTAAAGGGTTAGATTAATTAGGTTAGATTTGACCTTTTGAGAAATATCTTGATAGCCGTGAAAAGAGCTTTATTAACCTTCTAGGAAGAAGAATATAAACGTTTATGATGTCATTGAGGGTTCCCTGGGTGATCAGTTTCTGACACTTGGCCCATAAAGCAGACATGTCAGCACAGGTTTAGTTGTATGTGTGTGACATCGTCTAGTAGGATGTAAATGATCTTCTTTGGGATTAGCTCTAAGTACCAACTATGTGGAGTAAATATAAGTAAATATATATCAATTAACCAGATCATGTCGGACAGGAAGTCACACACCCAAACAAGATTAAAAAATGTTTTGTTTTCAGGAGAAATCACTCTGTTTTGAGGGTTGGGAACGATGACCGTATGTGTGATTGTTGTTGTGTTTATAAGGGTTTTGTATGGTTTTTAAGCACAAACATATTATCTCGCACTGCAACGCATTATTCGCGAACTAGCGCGGGAACTCCAGCTGTCAGGTGGTGCTGTGGGTGTTGACCAAAGGACGAGGGACCAAGGAGCTGTACAAGAGCGGAGCTGGGTTACAGTTGTGGTTTGTATCTTATTTCCTCATCTTAATGCTCATGTTCTGTATATGAGCAGCTGACACCCAAATTTCCCCCTGCAGGAGGATAAAGTATTTCTGTTTTGATTAGGAAACAAGGTGCGAAAGTGCTTAACTACATACTTTTCAAATGTGTCATCTTGGGGTTTAATTACCCCTGTTTTATCCATGGATGTTTTTAAAACATTATATTTATTGTAATTGTAAATGTGTGGTGGCAGGATTAATTCAACAAACTTGAATTTCTGTTCTGTTAACTTTTGAAGAAAGCCCTTGAATCATTGCCGAGCTCTGATTATCAGTGGTTGAAAGGCTGAAGTTTTACAACATATCTTCATGTTAAATAACTTCCAAATACAGATTGTGAAGCCTCACCTATGGGTCAATAGACTTTTTTTTTCTTGCAGTAATCTTTTTTTATGATACAGAGACATCTTTGTTGTATCTTAAATGTTCTCATAACTCACCTCCTTCTTTTCTTCGTTTAACATTTTGTTCAACATCATAACCTTTATTTATCCTTACGCAGTCACATTGCTGAGATTAGTGTAACAACATGTACCCTAGTATTATTTGGCCAGCAGGCAGCACGTTGCCGTGGTAACGGTTTGCCTTGGCCCATCAGATTGTGAATGATCGCTGCTGTTAATGGAAGCAGCGTCGCAGCAGCTCCACTGCTGGCCGGCATCACACACTCTGTCTTATGGACAGGTGATTTAGGAGCAGAATGCACCCACACAGAGACACACACACACACACACACACACACACACACACACACACACACACACACACACACACACACACACACACACACACACACACACACATGCATCTGCAGAACGCACACAAAGACACACTCTGAGACACACACAGTTACATGAGCCAAGTCACAATAACACAGCCCACAGTCACACACACTGTATCTCAAAATGTCAGAGAAAATCTGTTTTTCACTTACACACAGAGACATGCACGGACACACACACACACACACACACACACACACACACACACACACACACACACACACACACACACACACACACACACACACACACACATACTGTAAAACGACACGAAACACAGAAAGAAACACAACATTTATGTAAATCAATTTTTTGGTTAGCCAAAACTAACAAACACACATAATGACGCTGTAAAAACACTAACGCACAAACACACAGACTCTCACACACTCTTCTAGGCTTAACTCTTCACAAGAGTGACACATACATTTACACACACACACACACACACACACACACACACACACACACACACACACACACACACACACACACACACACACACACACACACACACACACACACACACTGCACTCCACTGCACCTTGAAGGCTTTTTTTTGTATTATAGCAGACCTACTTTCACTGAGTCCCACTACAGTACTTAGATCATTGTGTGTGTGTGTGTGTGTGTGTGTGTGTGTGTGTGTGTGTGTGTGTGTGTGTGTGTGTGTGTGTGTGTGTGCGTGCGTGTGCGTGTGCTGTTTATCTGGTGCAGCTTGGCCCAGTTATGCTCAAATCGTCCTTGAGCAGAATACAATGCTACACAGACACACACACAAATCTTGAGGTGCCAAAAGTTTTAAAACGTCTCAGAGTCTAAAACCAGCTTTACGCAGAGAGAGAGAGAGAGAGACATTCTGTTACAGTTGGGGTTTTATTTGTATGCAAAACTGGTTATCATTTGGTCGCAACGCCCAACTGTGTGTGTGTGTGTGTGTGTGTGTGTGTGTGTGTGTGTGTGTGTGTGTGTGTGTGTGTGTGTGTGTGTGTGTGTGTGTGTGTGTGTGTGTGTGTGTGTGTGTGTGTGTGTGTGTGTGCGTGTGTTGACGTGCGAAATGTTGCATGCGTCATCAGTCTGGTCGGAGCAGAGCTGTTATGCAGCAGTTCTGTCTAGCTTTCAGTCATTTGTCCGAATGCCACTTTTCACTCCACACACACACACACACACACACACACACACACACACACACACACACACACACACAAACATGCACAGTACAAGATTTAGTCAAAGCTCCTCAGCATCATTTAATTTGGACCTTGATGCGATGACATCATTGTGACATTACAGACGAGTCTCCACATTTTGCTTGCAATGAGATAAATCAAACGTACCTCATGTGCTGTAGGGTCATTCCATCGTTTCTGAAATGACCCTGATGTGTCACAATTGTTTTCATTTCTCTCACAGTAGGGAGAAAATTCAGATCAGGGCTTACAGTTCAGCTTAGCGGCTTGATTAATGACATTTACTAAGTCTGAAATCCAATCTTAACTCAGTTTAACAAAAACCTGTTTCCTAACTTCGCTTTTTAAGGAAAAAAGTACAACAAAGCTGATACAGAACTCTCTCAATTGAAATATTTCCGAAATTAACTCGGTTATTTTTTCTGCTCACAGACTATAAAAAGATAGACAACATGATAGCTCCCCAAAAGTGAAGCCAAAACACTTGGAGCTTCCCATTTTGACTGGCTGCAGTATAGCTCACATTCTCTGCCTCTCAATTTTCAATTCAATTCAAAAGAGCTTTATTAGCATGGAAAACAAACGTTAACACTGCCAAATAAAACACAAAACTACGTTAAATTCAAAAATATCAAAGAATAAATGTTAAAGTTTCAGAGTGGTGCAGGTTTACAGTTTTATATGAAGTGTCTAAACATAAAAACAGTTTGTGTTTAATAAAAAAAAAAACATGTTAAAAATGTAACTTATCTCTAAAATATTTACACTTTACTTACAGAAATATATCATATAAAATAAGAAAAATAAGATTTATAGAGACTGTATTTTTTAAAGACAAAAGGTGTATTTACAGCTCTGTGGTCTGTGTGTATGTACAAGTTGTTATAGTGTGTGATACAATTTTAAAATCCCCGATGCCACATATAAAACATTTTGATTTAAAAAAACCAACAGAACGGATTTCCCTCACAATTTGACTCACTGCATCACCTCTTCATGACTCTTCACCGGGGCGATTATGACATGAATGAGGGAAATGTGAATGGATGTTAATTAGTCATTAAGAAGCCACGGAGACAACACAGCAGGATAATGTCAAACAGAGGTGAAAAGAAGTTCAATGATGCACATGAAGAGAGAGGAACTTGCACCAAATTGCAGTAAATGAATACGTTCTTTCTGCACCTCATCTTTTAAGAGGCGTTGAGATGTATCATTATTTGATTTTATTGCAATATAGCAATTAGGCCCGACCCATATGGGAATTTTGGGGAGTGATACCGATATTGGGAAGAGAGTAAAAATCCGATAACGATATATTGGCCGATATCTTTCTTGGATGTAAATATCTATGTTCGATCTTAAGAGATCAATCGATTAAGAAATCCACATTTATTTAGTTAAACTCTCAAATGCAGTTATAAAACACTTACAAAACAAATGAACTGCCCATGTACAAGTACATGTATCACCGCTCGACACTCTGGAGAGTGATAATGCTTGTTGTTATCCATATAGCGCCCTCTGCTGGTGAACGAGAACTGCTAGTGTAATACAATGAAACTCTAATATATCGATGCATATCAGCCATAAAATTAGCCGATACAAATAGTCACTTGAAACCCTAATATCGGCCGATATTATCGGCTGGCTGACAAATCAGTCGGGCTCTAATAGCAATTATGGCAAAATGATTGTGTTTTGTGATATAATCGTCATTGTTGAATAACAAAAAGAAGTAAACATGCAACATACTGACATGTAAGAAGGAAGTCTTAGCTGTTAGTTGTCATATGGTTATGTTCGTAGAAATGTATAATACTTTGTGAATGATTAGTTTCTCGGCCATGTGTTCTGACTTTCTGGTGTCTAGCTGGTTAACGTGTATCCTTCTTGCAGAGACATCATAATTAGAACTTGAAATAGTCTGGCCGCCCATTACACCACACCTTGTTGTATTGTCTGGGTAACCAGGTGTCATAAAGTGTGTTAATGTACTGAATACCTCAGATACCAAAGGGTAGAATTAGATGAAACTGAAAAAAATAAATAATTGGGTGACACCGGCTTGTCATTGACGCACAAAGTCTGCATCACTCAGAGGGTGACATCATCTTAGGGTCATACTTAACAGAACCACTTTAATGCTAATAATACTTTTGAATTTCACTGTAGCTGACAACCCTGTTTGCAGTTATTCAAAAAGACCCTGCTTGCTTGGCTGATGGTGGGAAACTTTCACTCGTTGCAACCTCAACGCCAGCCGCACCCTGACTGACCTACTAGTACTGTTTGCACACCTCACACGCTGTGTTTGTGTGTGTTTAACTATCATGACGTCCGCTGTGATTAAATGAATTTATAGTCTATTGAAAAATTGTTTTTGCTGTTCACACCTGATCTCCTCGTGTGACGTTTATTTAGTTTGTTTGTACAGTTTGTTTGTTAAAGAGAAAGAGCAGAACGGCTGGGAAAGTTTCATCTGAACTGAAAACAAGTCTGAGCATGTGTATCATAGAGTTACCACTGATGAGCTACAAAAGAACCTATAGCCGGAACACAAAACCATCTTTGTCAATATTTGCAAGAGGCTTGTTTATACCAATACAACTGAAACAACAGCAGCATTTTCATGAATCTCTAAAGCAAACATGCATTCAGGTCTCCGTCATGGAGTAGGATGTGCTTGTTAATTACTAATTTCCATGTACATGTACACCAACCAGACTGGAGACAAAGAGCTCCATCTCTGTGTGCTGAGGCTGTAGAGCCCTTCAGTAGCATTACCCATTCATGTGTTCCTTGAAAGGTTTTGTTATACAGAATTATATAATACTTTTTATACTAATAACTCAGTCTGAGTGTTTAATTACAGTTCAGTCGGAGATACTTACATAGAGGTCACTAATTGTCTCTCTCCCAATCTCCTACTCTACCAACTGTCCTTTTCACTTAAAGGCAAAACGCCCAAAAATAACAACAAGGTGTCTGGAGGGAAAACTAATCCTTTGTTACAAAAGCAGGATAATCAATCTTCTATTAAGGACAGGCTGTGCAGTATATGAGCATAGATATGATTGGACAATACTAGTCAGCTGTACAGCATTTGAATAAAAGCATGACTTTGAAGCGTGAATTAAAAAGCTGAGTCATTTCAGCTAATTCAGGAGTGCAGGGAGCTTCACTTCTCTGAAGATTTGCATCTATACGTTGTACTTTTTCTGTAAATTAGTTTTGGATTCTCATTAATTAGGGTACTAGGGCTGACCCCTAATAAGTTTGTTTTGTCTTTTTCACATCTTTGCCCCATTTCTTCTTTTCCAATGTGGACTGATATATGACTTTATTGCTGCGACTACACCAAAGATTAAACTAAAAATGGAACAATTTTTGACTACGTTCAACACGGAGTTTGTTGGAGGGGGGAGGGGCGGGGGAGTAGCAGAGGGAACTCCCATGATTCCCCCGATAGCCTCAACATCATGTTCTGTTATTGTTTTGATTGAGAGCCCTCTGGCGGCATATTTTACATACTGTGCCTTGAAAGGAAAAACACAAAGCTTCCAGTCTTAAAAGGTTTGAGAATCTGGGATTATGAACTGTAATCTATGCTTCATTTAAAATAGGAAAACCGCAACACTTCATGTCAAGCTAAATAGCTCTGTTAATGTGACCTCTGCTCTGATGCCTGATGAAACAAAAGTCTTCATTTCCTGAAAAGTACTTTTTCCTATTCCCATCATCCCTTCCACACTAAGGACCTCCAACATGGCCGTTGTCTTTTCAGGTCATGTATTTTAATCTCAAGCCTTTGAAATAAAATTAAAGAAACGATTGATGGAAATGCTCATTTAGTCCTTCTCCCAGTGTCTCTCATCTAGCAGCTGCTACAGCCTACGTTCAACACAGACAGATAAATCAGGCTTCAGACTGACTTCCCTGTATGTGTTTGCTACAGCTGAAGCTTTTGGAGGCCATCCAGTGTGTATAAGTGTGTGTGTGTGTGTGTGTGTGTGTGTGTGTGTGTGTGTGTGTGTGTGTGTGTGTGTGTGTGTGTGTGTGTGTGTGTGTGTGTGTGTGTGTGTGTGTGTGTGTGTGTGTGTGTGTGTGTGTGTGTGTGTGTGTGTGCGTGTGCAAGTGATGAGGGGGAATTTCCAAGGGCACAGGAGACAAACCGCTGAGTCATCGTCTGCTCTGTCATTATTAGTGCTCTGCTGTTTTATCAGGCTGCAAGTTCTGAGTTGTCTTACAAGATAAAACAGCTGATGTAACCATTTTCACAGTGACACCTCTCAGTCTGAAAAGAAGCCTTTCGCTGTCCTGAGTACCCATATTCCCATCTAAGCAGTGCTAAGGCGTTACTGCAACACCAAAAATTGGAAGAATAGTAGGATAGCCAATTTCTTACAAGAGCCGTGAATGGTTCTTGGCCATAGTGCACAGTGAAAATGTCATGCAGACATTAATGTACTAACACTAAATGTCTATATTGGTAGAATAATCACACTGCATACAACTCCAAACTGCCTTCATCCGTTTCTGATTTCCATCAAAACCCAAATGCGATCATACGCAGGATTATTATCGGCCGCAGAGTCCAACTCCAATGGAAAAAGAAACGGGCTTTGCAGCAGCAGAAGCACTGCAGCTGCTATGCTTCCTGTGTGAACAAACACAACAGGGACGTGTTGCGGTAGCTCAGTCGCGCATCTGACACTCACTGTGGAATTGCTCTCATTATTTACTTCTCTTTGGAATAATGCTGCTTCCATGTTTCTTAACTTCCACTTTGCAAGATAGCCTTTTGCACACTCTGTCCATGAGAAATATACAGAATAATTAAGACCTCTGTTTTATACTGCATATTGTTGATTTAAAAATAAACTAGATTGGCATCAAATGTGTGCAATCTGTTCCCCTCCAAAACTTAAAAAAAAAAAAAAAATTTTGCACTCAACATCTAATTTTGACAACCCTCAACAGAACTTCACAAAACAACAAAAACCAATACAACACGTCATCATCACACTACAAAGTGCTAATGTGTTTGTCTTCTTTGGGTTGTAGTACCAGATGTCTCGCCTGGCAGGGGGGGTCATCATGCATCCTGTTTCCCCCCTTCTTCCCTTCTCTTCATTCACTTCAGTCTTTCATTCTTAAAAACACCCGCCTCACTCATCCGTCACACCGAGCATGCTCTCACAACTTGGTCTGCATTAAATAATGTGGACTGACTTGATCACAGAAAACATGAATTAAAAATATTACATCATGCACGGGTGAACATGAAAACATACACACACAGATTCAGTGCTGGATTACCCAACAGTCCCCACACACACACACAAATACGTGCTGAAGCTGTTTCCATGGAGCTGAATGTAAACAGAAGGGAAGTCTCCTGACATCCCTGTAGTGGTCAGGGCTGTTGCCATGGCAAATCCATACCTCGTTGGCTGCGTTTATGTGTGGCCGTGCGTGTGTGTCCGCGTCTGTTTTTTTTTTTTTATGTGAGCACACAAAGGGGACAGAAAGCATCATCTTTCTTTCCATGCCCTGCAAGTCACTCCCCTTTTTCCAATTACTCACAAACACACACATGCACACACACACATGCACACACACACACACATGCAACTTATGAATTCTGCTTTCTTCCTGTAAGGGGAATTCAATTTGTGAAGCTTTGACGCTTGTTTGATAGAAAATTCATTTTGCCCGAGATGTGTCTTGACTTGATTTGAAAATGACAGATTCTGAACTACAGTATATGGGAAAGAGAATTGAATGATACTGCAAGTCTGCAACACAGAAGGTATTATAAACAACGATGAAATGAGATCATACAACAGTTACAATACCGACACTGCCAAAGAAAATCCACTTTATGCTGCCTGCTGTCATACACCTCACCTTTCAACGAGCTGCACATTTATACAGTTTGCTGTAGCAGCGGTCCTGCAAGGTCTCACATGTTGCTCTGGGTCTGATAAGATCTTGGTGTCAATTAGTGTCAGACTCTGTGATGTCAGGTTTGAAGCATGTTCTTCTGTAAATGGAGGGGGAAAATATAAATAATATACACAGGTGTAGCTGCTATATTAATAAATCAGCAGGTCATCCCTTCAGATAACGGTGCGTATATGTAGACATAGCATCAACCAGCACTGAGACAAAGTGCAGCTGATAGCTGGAATACACTCATTCCAAATCTGTAATTCAGCTTCTGCCTGCAAGCATCATGTCATTATATCTGTGACAGCAGCAGCGTTGCCTGTACAGATCCATTTTAACAACACACAGGCTGCATGCACAGTGCTCAGACTTTTAGTGTAGATCAGTCTAGGAAACAAGAAAAGTGGATTTTTTTTAGTTTGCATTGAACAACCCAAAAAGTGTTTTTGGTCTTTTGACTGACATTGTATATCCTGCGATGTGATGATTGCACAATCTCAATTGGAACGGTGAAATGATGAACCGCTCAGCCCTATGTTTAATCATCTGAACTGTTTTGAGGCAGTTTGTCTTCCTTACTATGAGGTTTGTTTTGCCATTTGGTTGAGACATTTGTGTTCCTCACAGGATGAGTTGCCAAAACTTTGTGTTCGAGTTCATATGTGAAAAAGTTCCTTAGTTGATACCATTCATTGCCCACAACTGCCATCCAAAAGTCTAATGAGCCTTTATTCCCTGTACTCACTTGACAGATTTGATTTTTTTTGCCCATTATTCCCATTACCAAAGCAAGTTGTCGTGAAACAATAAATATAAATATTGGACAATCTACCCGGACGGTTTCCTCTGAACTGTGCTTTTGAATAACGCCATATAGCTCAGTGAGTGTTCACACCCAAGATGTCGGCATGTCATTGATGTAAATGCGGTCTAAACGCGTCTTTGAATGTTTAGAATCTGTAAAATGTGTCCTGAAAAAAATCTCCTCCTGCATGCGCTGGTTCATGATTTTCTGTTAATGTTTAATTGAGTCCCACAGAGCTCTGCACGGATGTCCCATCTGTTGCTGTGTTGCTGGTGAACTGGAGCATATTCTTCTCACCATATGGACAACGGGCTGGTTTACAATGTCTTGATCTTTTAGACCAAATCCTGGTTGACGTGTCTGTCTATTGGATTTTAGTTGTTAATTGCATGGAAGACTGTAAAAGCATTTTCTCTCTCTCTCTCTCTCTCGTTTTCATCTTCTGCTGTCGGAGCCACAGTGAGAATACAGACTATAATTGGCACTTAATTGCTGCCGTGGCAACAGTGCTATTTAAGCCTACGCGCTGTGCAACAAAGGCATATAGCACACACACATACATAAAAAACGGATGGAAGACACACATGGAAGGGGCTCTTAGCTCTTTTCCCCTCATTTAACTCTGAGTGTGTAAATCTTTCTCACCTACTGAATGCAGACTAGTTATATCAGTCAAGTTTTGCTGTGTGTATGACAACAGTCCAATTTTTCTACTCCATTGCTTCTACACAGCAGCTGCGATGCAAATCCACACTCGTCCAGCCTTGCCTCCCGTTGCCATAGTGATTCAAATCAGTAGTGAGTGATCCACCTGTAGATCGTACAACAAGTCCAGAGATCATTTTGGAGAGAATGACACATTAATATTTGTAAAGTTTGAGCAACATTTGTTTGCTGATTACTTTCCCCTGGTTTGAATTTTAATCCATTTAAAAATCAGACTGAAGCTGCATTGTGTGAATGTAACTCTGAAGTTTTGTATGTCGACTCAAGTGATCTTATAAAGAATGTTTAAAAAAAGCTTAAATAAAGTTGCTAATCTTGAATATTAATGGATTTCCTGTGAACACAGAATGCTTTGGAGGACTCATTTGAGAAATGGATTGCCACACAGCTGCTTTTCTAGTCTTCTGACTACTCAAAGGTCTTTTAACACCACAGGTCACACCTTCACATTCACACACTGATGGAAGACGCTGCTGTGTAAAGTGACCATCAGTATTAACTCATCCATTTATACACATTCACACAGCTGACACAGCATTATGAGCAATTTTGGGGTTCAGTGTCTTGAGGACACTTGGACATGTGACTGCAGGAGCAGAGGAACGAAACCCTGACCCCCCTTTGTGAGAGACGACTCACTCTACCGACTGAGCCAGGGCGAAGGGAGTGTCAGGAAAATCAACACACGTGGGTTGCTAACCAGCTAGCTAGCTTGTTTGTCATGCTCTTCACAAGGCAACCTGCAGGATTTATAGTCATGGTGTCGGGTATTTAAGAAAGGCTTTCAATTAAAGGGAAAATGAGCACACACCACAGTGCAGGATGGGTCAACATTTTTTTTGACATTTTTGAACTAAGCTCTGCGCCTGCTCGATTGTTCAACATTGTGATAGTTATATAAGGTGGAATAAACACTTTTTAAAAAGCACATCAGATATAAATCACATTTTCAATGGCTACATGTTCTCCATCTTTCACACATCACCTGTGCTTGAAACATGTTTCTCCAGAATAAAAAAAAATCAGATTTGTTTTTCACGCCTTAATTTGCACTTATTAAAAAGAAGGTAGCTGATAACTAGCTTTAGCTTCTTCTTACTGCGTCAAAACAGTGTGAAGGTATTGCCGTTATACTCAGGCCTTCATCCAAATGGCAAATGTACACGTAATGAGTGAGAAAGCGTTGCTTGAGTACATTAAGTTGTTCTTATTCATAGCGATAAATCCAGTTTTTTGTGACGTGTTTATCATTGATGCTCAAATTGCAATAACAATGAAATCACAATAAATGTGACAACTGGTGCGAGACGTAATGAAGTCAAAACATGAACGATTGAAGTCATGCTTGGAATTACTTGGATACTTTTCTCAGAAATACTCAGCATCCCTGTATCTCAGTTGGTCAGACCCTGTGTGAGATTTGAGACAACGCTTACCTGCCGAAGTTCATCCTCACCCTCAGTGAGTAAATATTGTACACAGAAAACTGCGATTATTTGGAATCAGGATTTTGTCTCAAAATTGTTTTCCATGTGACAAGTAAGCAACAGCTGCTTAATACTGATAAATAATAACAACACAGTCGACCCTTCTGTGCCAAAAACTTCCCTTTTTACCAAAACCAAACCATCTACCTTCATCTTTCTGTCTCTCGTCTCGTCAGTTTTATTCTCTCCTCCTAAGAAGAAGGACACTAAACCTCAAATCATTCCACTGGATTTCTTTCTTTGAGTCTTTCCGTTGTATCTCTGCTCTGGGTTCTCCTTGCGTCTTTCTCTCTTTTGCAGCCAGTCACCTTCCTGTGCGTGTGTCAGAGTGTGTCTCAGGACTGTTTTCTCATCTCTGGCCTGAAGACAAAGGCACACCGAAGATTCTGTATTTAATACTCATGAAAATGATTGTGCATGTGTGC
This sequence comes from Labrus bergylta, assembly GCF_963930695.1. NCBI lineage: Eukaryota > Metazoa > Chordata > Actinopteri > Labriformes > Labridae > Labrus > Labrus bergylta. The sequence continues at coordinate 15,502,013 of NC_089217.1, read as the reverse complement.
CAACGTGTGACCACAGTTTGGCGCCTTGATAATTGTCCTTGTCCACGTAAATATCAGGCCCTCTGCTGTGTGTGTGTGTGTGTGTGTGTGTGTGTGTGTGTGTGTGTGTGTGTGTGTGTGTGTGTGTGTGTGTGTGTGTGTGTGTGTGTGTGTGTGTGTGTGTGTGTGTGTGTGTGTGTGTGTGTGTGTGTGTGTGTGTGTGTGTGTGTGTGTGTGTGTGTGAGTCCATTCAAATGCAGCCTTCTGCTTTGATTAAACTACTGGTTATTGATCGGATAGGGGCAGACCTGCAGAGCTGACATTATCGCTCTCTGCACGCACGTGTGTCTCATTGTGCAAGTATGTATTTGAGTGTGTGTGTGTGTGTGTGTGTGTGTGTGTGTGTGTTTTTTTGGGGGGGGGGGGGGGGTGTAATTCATATGCATGCTGAGAGCTCTTCCCGTCTGCCTTTTATGTAACACTTGAGCTCACTCAGTTCAGCTCTCCGCTCTTAAATCGTTTTATGAGGCTGGACTTGTCTTCATCTTAATAAATAAGCTCGTTCATACCCGGCTGTATTCAGACTAAAGATCAACCTTACTACTGACAACAATAGAGTTTGTCTTATTTTGATTCTAACAATCAAAGTTCTGACAACTTTTCTGAGGATTCAACCTTTGTAAAGAAGTTGAAGCTGAACACAAGGTCACAGATGACACTGTGCAGGGAGGCTGTTTGTGGTTTGATTTCTTTATAAAGCATTATAATAACTGTGTACTATTAATGCTATTATACAAACTTAGTTCAACCTGATCATGTCCACTTCCCTATGGCTCCTCTCTCAGAAAGCAGAAACATTTGTAACATTTGATTGGCACGCTGCTGACAAATGACATATAGCCCGTGCTTCACTTTTTCGCAGGACGATCCTGTACTTTATGGGTTTTACTTGGATATATGGGAAATGCCTTAACACCGTAAGGCCAATCAGATGAATCCCCTGCTTGCCTCCAGCTATCCTCAGATCAATTCATGTCAAACTAGCTACTAAGAACCGTAAGTCATGAGATAGAACACACTGAGGTTATTACCCACATAAGCATATAAAATCTGTCCAGTTGAGTTACCCCCCGTTATATAGCTGCACTTTTGCTTACTAAAAAAACAAGATGGTGTTAGCCAAATACCAAACTAAAGGCTTCAAAATGTTAACCCATGAACAAATAAAGCTGAAGAACAAGAGTGAAGTCCTTATAAACCGTCTATGACTGAGACCTTGACCTGAGGGTTGAGCTGACCAACTTTTCCAATGGCTAAATAAACAAACTATTGACAAGTACCTCATACAACCCCACTTCTTCAAAAATACCTAACTTTACCTTTTAATACAGTTGAGATTATTGTCTGGTTTTTAAAAACCACTGGAAATAAAGCCTATGGTATTATTTAGCTCTTTTACCTTTTGGGGGAAATATAAAAACATGATGACTGTGCAGCTTCTCAGGATGAGTTTATTTCCAGCTTGACATTGAGATGCCCTGTTGGCTGCTGTCAGTCATGTTAAATATGTCACTGTCACCTTGTCAGCCTATTCTAGTCTCTGCCTTTCTATCTCTGTCTTATAATGTGTGTGTGTGCGTGTGTGCGTGACTTGTGTGTGTCTGTGTGTGTGTGTGTGTGTGCGCACGTGTCTCTTTCACTTGCACACACCTTTGCAGCCAGTATGTTTTCGTGCGGGGCGCACCGTCAGAGCCAGTGGAGCTCAACTGACACAATTACACCGGTTCATACAGGAGAAAACACAATCATTGTTGCCGCGGGTAACGGCAAACGGGGACCGCCAGCCAGTCGAACCCCTGACGCAGACACACACACATACACACACACACACACACACACACACACACACTGCACAGTTTGTGAACTCAGCTGGCAGATGTTATACAAGCACCCCTCGTCCAATCAAATGAACCCTACAAGGTGTGTGTGTGTGTGTGTGTGTGTGTGTGTGTGTGTGTGTGTGTGTGTGTGTGTGTGTGTGTGTGTGTGTGTGTGTGTGTGTGTGTGTGTGTGTGTGTGTGTGTGTGTGTGTGTGTGTGTGTGTGTGTGTGGCAAGCAAATACATTTAGGGTGGATAAATTGTGAAGTGGACCATGCCGTGTTCCTGCTGTTGCTGTAGTGGTGGATGTGTGTTTGTACACCTGCAAAAAAAACAGATTTATTAGGTACATTCTGCCGTCATTCACATTTTGTGCTCTCTCCCTCGCTCTCTCTCTCTCTCTCTCTCTCTCTCTCTCCCTCTCTCTCTCTCTCTCACACACACACACACACTATCTCTTCCCCTCTCTCTCTCCTGACCTTTTTCCTCAATTCAGAACAGCTCAGCTTCATTTTTTCTTCCACTACTTCTTCCCACCATTCAGACTTTTAATTCAGCATGAATGAACAGTGTGTGTATGTGTGTGTGTGTGTGTGTGTGCTTGTTTGTGTGTATGTGTGTGTTTGTTTGTGAAAATTCAATTCAGCCTTTTCTATCCATTTTTCTTGCTCTTTATAGATTTATCATTATGACTTGATTGAATAGAGACTATCCATTTTTTGTTGACTGTAAAGCAGCATGGTATTGAACTGTAACCGGTATTGATCCCGACCCTGAGAGGCCGAGAGGTTCCATTCAGCGCTGCAGTTGATTGTTGGCTCTTCCACCAGTACGACAATTTAAAGAAATAGCACATAAAGTGTTTAAGTTAGGTTAAAAACAAATGTATCCTTAAATGTCATGGCGATAGTCTCTTGTATTCTTCTTTAGATATACACACCTTTAATTTATTTTAAGTGGTGTTCTGGTGATGTTAGTGGATGTTTCTCCCACACAGCAGCAGCTTCATGTAACTTTAACCTGTAGATGCACAGTGCAGCGTGTTCTGTTTCTGCCGTGGTTTTGCTCCACCCAGCGGCACAGGTCCTACCATACTGGATCAGTTTCTGAGTGGTTAAGCAATGCGCAAGCACGTCTGTCTTACAAGAAGCGCTGAAGTCTGGTGATGCTAGCACTGCTAACGTTTAAAACTTGACTTGTGTTTGACCTTTTATCCTTCATTTCACCACTTTCTCACTGTCCTCTTCTTCTTCTTTTATCCTGCTGTCAACTTCTGCTCTGGACACATTAACTTCTGTTCACATTACACCCTGTGCTAGCCCTGCATGCTAATGACATCATTTAACCGCTAACCGTGTTTAGCCGTGTTAAATGAATTGTGCTGAATTTTTGGTGTTTTTCGTGCCTTAAGACTTGCCGATTTGTCAGAATTAAAATTTGTTTTCCACTGAATTTTGTATTTAATCGCTAGGAACATTTGTTGTACGTACTAGTGAGTCAATCTGCTAACAGCGCAGTTTTGTTTTAATGAAAATACAAGCGATTTGATGATTGTATCAACAGAGTCAAGACAACCACTCATTGCTGTACCCATATTTTGTACTCCCGTATGAACTGGCCGGTAATAGATATTAAAACGACAGCAGCAATGTGTGGAAAAAATCTGTGACAAAAATGCCAAACTGTTCATCAGACTTTAGAGGAATGGAGAGTTCAATAATAAAACATATCTGTGTGTTTGTCACTATCACTCTCTCTTGTGAAACTAAAACATTGTTCATATCTGATCCAACAATCCACTGAAATTCAGACCAGAGCATCTTTTAGCACTTGTTCCTGTGTAGCTGTTTCACAATGCATTATGTCTACATTATTTTACACCTCCAATTAACACCCTTTGTTTACTGTCATACAAACAAAAGCAACGGCAGCTGCAATCTGGCCGCCTGTGATAATTAATCAGAGGTGCAGCTGTGGAAATGAAGGAGCTACTGTGTGCTGTGATTACAAGAAACCAGTTGTATTGTTATGCATCGGGGTTCGTGTTGGCCCCAGTGTATTAGTGAATTGTTTGGATATTTCTTAGATTTTTTTTTGTAATCGGTCGATATAAGCATACAAAGTGAGTATCGGTATCGGCTAATTTTAACGCAGATTTGCGCCGATATTACTAGATTTATTCACCAGTCTAATATCATTTCATTTGAGTTTCATTTCTCACCAGCAGTTCTCTGTCTGGCTGTAATCAGGGGAGCGTGCAGCGTAGATCACAACAGGCATCATCACTCTGCAGAGTGTGAAGTGGTGATGCACATACAAGCGCAGCTACTTTCCATTCGAGTACCCATCACAAGTGTTTGTATATCTTTATCTATCTCCACAGATTGAAGATAGAACCAAGAAAGATATCGGCCGACATATTGGTATCGGATTTTTTCTATCCCTAATATCGATATCGCTCCTAAAAATCCATTTTTCTTCTCTTCAACTTTTGTTTTTTCAGGATTATTGGGATAATGGGAGATAGGATGAGGATAGGTTCATTTACTCTCAGTTAGGTAAGAAGATACCTGACAGTGATCGCTCATTCATATATATGCCTCTTTCTCTCTGAGGGATGTGAATGAAAAAAACTCTAAGTGAGGGTGCAGTGTGTGTGTGTGTGTGTGTGTGTGTGTGTGTGTGTGTGTGTGTGTGTGTGTGTGTGTGTGTGTGTGTGTGTGTGTGTGTGTGTGTGTGTGTGTGTGTGTGTGTGTGTGTGTGTGTGTGTGTGGGAACAGCCTTGTTTTGTCTGCGCTTTGACGTCACCCAACCTCCTAACAGCCGCTATCAGAGCGAGCAGGTGTCAGCTCGGTGTGTGTGTTGTGTGTGTGTGTGTGTGTGTGTGTGTGTGTGTGTGTGTGTGTGTGTGTGTGTGTGTGTGTGCATGTGTGTGTGTGTGGCAATCGGAGTGATCTGATCTTGTACAACACAGTCCACCTTGATCTCCAGGGACAACCAGCGCTATGATCACTTGTCACTTGTAAATGACGGGTGAGGGGGAGGTGGGAGACAAAGAGAGAAAGACAGAGGGGAGGGGGGGAGGGGGAATTATTATTTTTTATTTAAAAGGAGTGAGAAAAAACCAAGAGGAAGACAACCCGTTTTGCCGTCCTGTTTGCAGCTGTGAGCGTACCATGGTGTTCTCGAGGGCTTGTTGGTCTCGTGGCAGATGGGCGTCTTGTCAAATGTGCTGCGTGCTGAGGGGCTCGAGGGTTTTCTGCATGGCAGCGCTCATATATTGGCGTGATGAAGAACTCATTCACAACAGCCTCCCTCCCCTTGAGGAGTCTTAAACACACTCAAAGCACAGCTGTGCACACCATAATGCACAGGGACAAAACAACCACTGAAAGAATGGAAAACTTAAGCTTCGCTGTGCTGGTGGACTGTATGACAAGGCAACCAGGCGTGGAGTCTATTTCCCAGGTAGGCCGGTGAGTCACATGGAAATGATTCAATGCATAGAGTCCCCCTGACTGATGGAAATGTAAGGCTTTGACGGATATTAGAATGAAATGTTGAATCAGCAGAATGAGGTTAGCAGAGCAGTGTTAGCACATATTGGATCATTCATCAACACTTTCTTTCTTGTAATGCCCGCCGATGGGAAATTGTAGTTTAAGATTCCTATTTGTTATAATTTGCACACTTCCATTTCACTTTCAGAGAAATTAATCACAACAATTTTATTCCCTACACATTCACACACTGATGGCAGAGGCTGCTTTGTAACCATCAGATAATACACATTCATACACACTCATACACCGCTGACGAAACATCGGAGCAATTCAGGGGGTCAAGTGTCTTGCCCAAGGACACATCTGACATGTTGCTGCAGGAGCTGGGGATCGAACCCTCGACCTTCCAGTTGAGAGACGAGCGACTCTACTAACTGAGCCACAGCCGCCCAAAAAGAGTTAAAAAAAAAAAAGAGAACAGACACTAGACTTAGACTTAGAAACATTCTTGTGTTTCTTTGTGTCACATTCATTAATGAATAGATTTGGTGAGTCAGCACAACAATTCGATAGAATGTAAACGTCAATATTGTGAGACAAAAGTGTTCCTCAGCCTCCAAGATTGTTAAATGCTGTAAGCGACCCGAGAAAAGTATCCTCCAAAAACATGCTCATATAAGACTATGCAGTATGTCAGGAAAAACTAGCCGCCATGAAGTGACTTAAAACAGCCTCCTTATGCTCTTGAGTTCAATATTATATGCCTTTAGGAGGCCTTACAACAAGATGTATTTAGATTTGTATCAGCTGCAGATCCCCTGATTATTGTAAAGCAAGAAATGGCAGAAGAAGGGGAGAGGGAAAGAGAGAGAGGGAGGAAGGGAGGCGATAAGGAGGACAGATGTTCACTCTAATGTGACACTGGCAAAGCTGAACGCAACTCCACAAAAGAGTCAACACAGCGGTTCAGGCAGATTACCTCGCAACAGGCTCATCTTCATTCATCACCCGGCTTGTCCTGCTGATGCTCACACACAGATACACACTCATTCATGGCTAAATGTCATTTAGTACTTTGAATATTGTATCACCTTGATTGTCATTGGAGATCATCAGTTTTTATGATGCAACTAACAACTAAATTTGAAATATTGTACTCGTAGCCAAGGCGCTGCATGAATAAATACAAAGATTGCCAATGTTACACTTGACAGATTCAATCACATTACCATCGCAGTGTGATTTTCTGCAAATGAAGGCGATCAGTTAGCTGTACCTGTCGTTAATGGGATCCCAAAGGTAAAATAACCGATATCACACTGACTGTCGTTTTGATGCAGGATATATTTTGTTCTGTTTCTTTCCTTTGTCCAATCTGAGCACAGCGATGGCAACAAAATGAGTCTCACTTCAACTCAGCTTCCCAGATGTTTCTTAGAGGTAGGCATGTAATGAAACAATTACAGGTAATAACTGAGAAATGAAAGGCTTTGAAGTGGTGAAGTGGGCTTGTCGTAAGGAGCACTTCTTAAGCCTGTGAAAATGACATTAAAAGAGCTCCTTCTGCTGTGGATAGAGCTCTCTACAGTCAAAAAACACAACAAAGCAAAAGGGTTTTGTAGCCTGGGCGGCAATTTTCTTAATTCAAACCAAGGGTATAGGACAGTACACAAGATATTGATAGCTTAAAGGTGCACTCTGGAGTTTTGGTAGAGAAATGTGAAAGTTGGAGAAATGTACAGATCATGTTCTTTATGTTCATAACTCTATACACAAACTGTCCTCAGAGGAAAAGATAAAATGCTACGCGAGAAGTTATGGTGGTACCCATTTTTGCCTTTGACTAAATTTGTGTATTCAGTTCAGAAAATTTAGCATTTGAACTATTGAACTTTGAAATGTTACTACCAAATTGAAATAGTGCACATTTAAATTATAGATGCTAGGAGGTACAGAATGGCTGCAAAGTTTTGGTTTATAATAACACACAACTCTGCATATTTAAGGCGTTCAACCTTCACAACAGGGCCCAGCGTCTCTAACTAGACTTTTTTCATCTGTCGCCCCCTGGTGGTGGAATGAACTACCGAACTCCATTCGATCTGCAGCACCCTTTGCACCTTTAAGAAAAAGCTAAAGACCCAGCTCTTTACGACCTTAATAATGATGATGACGATGATGATGCTGCTGATTAGTACTCTCAAGGGCAGCTGTCAATGTTGTTGTTGATGAAGACATAATAACTTTAAAAAAAAGTGCTTTGCCTCTGTGCACCAGAAGATAGAAGGTTACAGTATCCAGTAAATGATCTGCTCCTGACGCACACGATTTTTCTTTCTCTGGTTGTTTACAGAGGAGCGTTTTCAGAGGTGGTGCTGGCCCAGGAGAAGCTGAACGGCCGGATGTTTGCGGTGAAGTGCATCCCGAAAAAGGCCCTGAAGGGGAAGGAGAGCAGCATCGAGAACGAGATCGCCGTGCTGAGGAAGTGAGTCCTGTTTGACAAACACGCACGCACATGAGCCTCCTAATTCCCGGTTACCGGGGCAACTGTACATCTCCTCTCTCTCTTCCTAACATCACAACCCCTCCTCCACCCCCAGGTCACGATCAGCAGCCCACCTTCCACACAGAGCCACATCACGACTGAAACTTGTGTCTGTCTGAGCGCAAAACAGCTGCACAAAAATCACAAGAATCATGATGTGAATCCTGTTTGGATTCTGCGCTCTTTGTCTGAGTTTTAAATGAACATGTCGAAGGTCTAGTCCGAGGACAGACAACATTTGGATTTCTAAAATCTCTGGGCAGGAAGAAAACACACAGATTTGCTGATTTATTTGTTTTAAAGAAGCGCAACTAAATTAACTTGTTGTAAAAGATGTGAGAGAAGAAATGAGAAAACACAAGAGTTAAAGAAAATCTTCTTTACTGCTGAACAAAAAGAGTGGTTTTACATAATGCGCAAACACTTTGTTGTTTGAGATGTCAATGGAAGAGAGATTCATTCTAACCAGAGAATCATTTAAATCACAATCAGAATCAGGTTTTATTGCCAAGTACATTTACACATACAAGGAATTTGTCTTGGTGTATTGGTGCAGAAACAGTTAACAAAGTAAATAAAGCAAAAATAGCAAGAACTTAAATAATGAAATATAAGAAGCAATTACAAATATATATAATATACTATTTAAAAATGTAAAAATGTAACAAACAAAAAGTATAAAATGTGCAATGAAGGAGCTATGCAGTTGAAAATCAAACAAATCTTACAGTGTATATAAATCTACTCACAGAGTGCATGTAAAGAAAAGATATTCAAAGTCCAGTGAGCGTTAAAAAGCGTTAAAAAGCGTTGAAAAGCGTTGAAAAGCGTTGAAAAGAGCGTTAAAGCTTGCATTATGTACCACACAATGTAATACTCACAGACTGTTATTTAAAAAAGTGCTGTGTTCTTTCTATGGCCTGCAGGGGGCGACAAGAATGGTTGCAAAAAATTAGATTCTTTGGAAGTCACAACCAAACAAATCACCTACTCCTCACTTGATTTGTTCCCTAATTAAAACATTTTACTAATAAGTTAACGGACTCAAGTGCTGGTTTCAAGTCTTCTTCAACGGTGCACAATATTCATTTTTAAAATAGTGATCCCATAATGAACCAGCATGACACGCTTCAACGAGTGATCAAGGTATGAAGGGTGATAAACAGTGTTTGGATTAAACACTCATTACCCAAACTTTATGTGAAATAGCTGACAGTTACATACAGTAAGATTAAAGTTTATCCACTTTGACACAGCGAGCGAGGTTTACACTAAAGTCAGCGCAGTGGTCAGCATGGCAGACCAATGAGAATCCGCTCCTTACAAACAGACAAGGTTTGATTTTAAATCACTGCCAGCTCCACGATCCTCAAGCCAGGAATTTTCCCAAATAACTAGTTACTTTTATAATCCAGTAACTCACTCAGGAACTCAGTAACGTTTTGACATCAGTAGTAACTGTAACGTCACTGGTGATAATGGTGGTAAATAACTACATTTAAAGAGTGCATATGAGCTACAAGTTTTTAATGTCTGTCTTTGTCAAGATCCTGCTGATCACCATCGCCTACACAATACCTGTGTCATAAAAATGTTTTCTGTAAATCCTAAATAACTCCAAAAGCATTTTTATTTCTCCATCAAATCGGCACAAATTAAGCAGCGGTAGTTTGAGCTTCATCCGGCTGCATCAAAAAGAGCGTAATAACAAAACCTCCTTTCAAAGTACAAATGTTGACCAGGAAAGTATTGCATGTGGCTAACTGTCACACAAACAGAGACAGAAAAAGACACCAATGAAGCAGATTTTGTGAAAATCCAATGTTAAACACGGATCAGTGTAAACAAAAAGGATGCAGCACAGGCAGCTTGGGGAAAAAGAAATGCCAGGGAGGATAATGTACTTCTTACATAAACTCATAAAATGAACAAACAAGGAGCCTTTTGGTCTCTCATTAAGCAGAAGCATGTTACCACACAATTACAGTACAGACATCGAGAAAAGGCTGGGCCTCTGCCGTGGCAATACAGATGTATTACGCTATCAAATACGATAGATTTATTAATGTGGCTCCATTAGAGAAAATTACAATTGCCTCCAGTAATGAAGAGCAATCATTTAGACAAATGAGTTTCATTAGTGTAAACAAAATGAGAGCACAAGTGAGCAGAGCAGAAGCTTCTAGCAGCTTGAACCGTGAGACAGCAGGTCGGCTGGTAGATGGTGGAGGTGCGGTGAGCGGGGGTGAACCCCAGCGCAGGACACTGACACGGGTTAAATAGGAGTAAAATAGGATCACAGTGTCTGAGAATCATGTTGAAGGTGGTGGGCAGAATCAGAGTGACAATGATAGAGCTGTGCCAGGCTAAACTAACAGAAGAGGGAGTGTGGGAGGCTGAACTTAGCAGGTAGAGAGGCAGGAAGCAAGCAAGCAAAGATAATCTGAAACCACGAGGGTAAAACAGTTTTAACATCGGCAAAAGGATTAACCCCCAAAAACTACCGAGGCTGGAAGTAGGTGACATGCTCGTGCTCAAGACTTCTATAAACTTGATATCACCCAAAAACAAATTTGCAAACTTATCAACTAACCACACACTGAGGATTGCTTCAAGACAACACGCGTTGTCCATTCAGGATGTTTGCCTTAATGAATATGCAAAATGGGGCGTTTCTACCCGAGTGTGCAAAAAACTGGGAGGAGGAAATATTAAAAAGTTAATTTGGTCCACTCATTGGGATTTAAAGGTCCCATATTATGCTATTTCTGGTTTTATATGCTCTTTAGTGTGTTTTCCAAGTGTCCTGTGCATGTTTAGGCACATCTATGTTCCAGCCCGCGGAAACGTGGCTTCTCCTACGTCCTCCTGTTAGCTGTAGCATTAGCTGCATGTAACGCTCGGTTCTAGCCCCCCTCGATAAAAATGTGTCAGTGCGGCGTCATTGTCAGTGTGAGATCACTGATCGAAGCCCATTGGCTCGTTGTGGCAAGCCCTGCAGCTCATGTTGAAATTTCCGAGACGCGTGCTGAGCAACTGACCAATAACGACAGAGCAGATCGGCAGACCAATCAGAGCAGACTTGGGCCACGTGGAGTCTAACAGTGTGGGCTCAGCAGAGTGTAGCTGACGGACTCAGAGCGTAGAGGGAGCAAGGAGGAGCAGTATGAAAACAGACACTTTTTTCTGACTTTATCTATTGTGAATGTACAAAAGTAGATACATAGATTAAATATACCAACCCCAAAAGGGGCAGAATATGGGCTCTTTAATATGCCTGAAAAAAAAAATGGGTGATTGTCGCCAAAGACAGGAAACATTTGGTTAATACAACTTCTTATTCCAGCGCCACGTAAACATAGATGACCACAGCGACCTGGCACAGAACGGGGTAAAGAGCCCTGATTGAAATACTGCCAGGCTGATAAGCCCCTGGACGGCAGGTGGGTTGGCTCAGCAGGTGTACCACTTCATCCAGTTGCCAGGAAAATCAGTGAGGGATAATCACACCTAAGAGACGGGCGCACAGGTCCAACCTTAATCTGGATCCTTAATTTACACCACATTATGTAGAGGAGGAGAGCAACACACCACCGAGGCATCTATCTCGTGCCATACTCTTAAGTATTTCTATATTTGTTGTTTCTTGGTGCATGAATCTCAACTAAAGGACCATTAACAGCTTTATGATGTATATCTGTGTACCAATAACTTTTCTTATGGAGACATTAAAAGTCATAGTGAGCAAAAGAGTTCATCTCTTTCTCTCTCAGCCTTTATTATTTCAATTTCCCACAATTCATTTAACCTAATAAATAATCCACAGTGTTCTTAAGACACTGTAATCATACTCTGGGTTAACAAATCACCCATTAAGAATTACATTATTGATAAATACTGATGTGAATTATGAATAAATGATGAGAGCTTTGCTCCAGTAGAAATGGTTCATGTTTCTTTAAACTAGACTCTATACATGGTATGAATATTAACTGGAAGTTGTTTCCCACATGTGCAGATGTTTGTTAGGCAGATTGCAGGCCACAAAGGGAAAACACTGCCGCTCTGTCACTGATTACCGGTTGCCTGTATTAGTGTAATTAGTCAACGCCATCAAAAGTCTCCACACCTGTTAAACCTGACGGACAGCTGAGCTCGCTGGGATCAGCTGCTGACACATTCAGAACAGACAGTGTGTTAACATGCAGTGGTAAAAAGTTGATTTATTTTGTTACCCGACCAAAATATGGACTTTTAAAATACCTGTAAACATGTCCGTCTGAATGAAATCAAACACTAAGCTGAATTTTTTCAAAGTCGGACTTAAAACATCTAAATCATTCGGTTGGGAATCAATTCACTCTAACATGTATTCACCTCAATTTGACCCAGACTGAACTAGCTGTTATTCAAAGTTCACAGTTCAAACGCCGGGCCCAGAAGTCCCAAATATAAATGGGTAGCATAGCCGAAGCTGTGTCTGCCTTCAGATACCACCAGAAGCTAGAGGGAAAGCGTGCATTGCATTTGTACCAAAGGGAAAGCGTAGATTACCTGCAAAATGTACACCGCCGTAGAGTTAGAAAATAAAGTTGATCTTAATAACTTTATTTTTTAACTTTACGCCGTTGTTCTGGAGCTTTTTGACCTCAATTCCAGCAGCACGTTTATTTCATATTGTTCACAAAATAAGGGTCAAGCTTCAAATAAATAAAAGACAAATACCATGGCAGGAAAAAAAAAAACTCTTCAGTACTTTTGTTTCCCTGGAGTTCCTTGTTTCTATTCAGTATTTTTTTGGGGGGAGCCACAGATTGGACTCGAAACCCAGGCTGCCCACCTGGAGGAATCGCACATTCTCCGCACGTGGGGTGCGCGCACCAAGCACTACGCTACCACTGCCCTGTTTCTATTCAGTATTAATTACCATTCATTTGCCAACATTTGATGTCCTCTCCTGTTCATCAATTAGTCAATGCACTTATCATGTCAGCATGCGCCACGGCTAATGTTGTATGAAAATCATTTGAAAATATGAGAAATAGAAAATCTCATAAAAAACCATTCAATTTGTCTGCAGCAGTAATCGAGGACACACTCAGGACAAATCCCTAATTGACAACAACAAACTGCAGCGTAATGCCTGTGATGGATGAGAGGCTTTTTATGAATGTATCCTCACTCATCCACTGCCATTATAATCGACTGTTTGCTTCCAGCTCTTCATTATCCCAGGCAGGGCTTGAATACACTCACATTATCCCTCTTCAACCTGCACGCCTGTCTGTTTGTGTGTGGTGTGTGTGTGTGTGTGTGTGTGTGTGTGTGTGTGTGTGTGTGTGTGTGTGTGTGTGTGTGTGTGTGTGTGTGTGTGTGTGTGTGTGTGTGTGTGTGTGTGTGTGTGTGTGTGTGTGTGTGTGTGTGTGTGTGTGAGAGTATGAGTCACATCTCAGCTCTGCAGTTCATCGCCTGCGTGCCATCACTGAGGTCATGCGCTCCATAATAAGTGTTTAATGCTCACCTGCGCACCTGCTGTGCATTCACAAAGAGTTTATGTGTGTGAGCGTGTGTGTGCGTGTGTGTGCGCGTGTGTGTTTCTGTGCTGGTGTGAAAGAGTTAGACCCTGGGGGTTTGCCTGTGATCGCAATGCAAATTATGATGAACCACAAAACACCCACACACAAAATCAATCGTGTTTCTGCAAGGTATGAGGTGTAAGGGATGTACACCTATACACACACACACGCACGCACCGATGAAACACCCTATCTCAGCGCTGTAACCATAGTGAAGTCAGAACAGGACTGAAAGAAATGAGCAGGAAGGTAAAAGAAAGATTTTTGTGTGAAAGTTGCTCTATAATTCTTCGTCTGAATTTAACAAGCTTCCCTGTCAAATTGAGAAATACAGAACATCAAAGTGTAGCTTTAGACCCAGTGTCACCTCTATTGCGATAAACATCCTCTGTAAGAAGAAGTCATGGTCGGTTTAATAACGACAAAATGTTAGTTGACTCATTTCTTCATGACTCCAGTTAAATACAGCAGTCTGGATTCTAAAGCCTCTCCAGTAAAAGCTCTTTCTATTACTCTGGATTGTCAGTTGAATTATTAAAGGGTCAGCAACATTGTTTTTTTGCAATTCAACTGCAGTCACTGGGATTAAAAGTTGAGTACTTCTAATGGGTTTGTGTGTGATGTGAAACATGCTGCAGCTTGGGGATAAATAAAGCTCAACTCATGTGTTCTGTTTGCTTTGCAGGATCAAGCATGAAAACATTGTGGCGCTTGAGGACATCTATGAGAGTCCGGACCACCTCTACCTGATAATGCAGCTGTGAGTTTTTCTTCTTTTTTCTTTGCTGTCTCTTTGTAATGAAATAGATTCAAACAATTGAATTAGAATATTTGCCTGGTAGGAGAAAGTACCTCAGAAGACAGATTTCTGACATTTTCAACTTTATTCTCTACATTTTTTACTTTTCTCAACATCGAAAAAGAATCATACACCTTCCTCCTGTGACTTCTTGATTCATCATGCATACACTGTAGCACCAACACTGAAAGTGTGACTTTTTTCTCTACATAGGACTTTATTCTCGTAAGGCCTGGCATTAGATTTCCCTGAAATCATTCACGGGGTCCCTGGGACACTTCTGTGCTGAAACTTCAAGTGATTTGGCACATGATAACAAGTTTACGTTTCACAAGCAAGACCACTCAGCCTTTACAAACAGTGGTTTTATGTCTACTTCACCTTTTCAAGCTTTAAAAAAACAATCCCAAGGGTGTCTTGACTTTGTATCTGTAACAGAAACTGGAGGTTTGTAAGAAGTGATCTGGTCTGAAGCTGCTAGTCTTGTTGTCAGATTCTGCCCAACATTCAGTTTGATCAGACCCTTGACGTGTTCCTATACCTCAGTGAAGGTTCAAAGTAGCTCCGTCAGTAGATCAGGCACCAAAGTCCGTGATGCACTGGCCGCAGGTTTGAATCCCAGCCTCAGCCCTTTGTTGCAACTTCCCTCTCTTCTCCCAGCGTTTCCTGTCTCTCTTCCACGATCAAAAGAAGGCAAAATGTCAAAAAAAAAAAAAGATCTCTAGAGATTAGATGTGGCCTGCATATGAGCTATAACTTTCTAACCATTTTGATATTTTTTATTGTCCTACATTTATTTCAGTGGAAGAGACTTCATTCACCAATGGTTTATTTTACAAATGAGTTGCAATGTAAAGACAGTGATAGTTGTTGTAAGGAAAGGGACACAGGATGTGATGAGGAGTAGACTTCTGAGGAGCTGGACCTAGACAGCGATGAGATGGATTGGAGGTGTCTGGGGTGGAGGAGTGTCCATGACAAACTGTGAAAGAGGGGCTTTGAAGAGAGCCGTGTTTTGATCCGAGAAAGTCACATAGTAAGCCTTTAGGTCAACCCTTTATTCACAGTTTGTCATCCACTCTCCTCCACCCCAGACACCTCCAATCCATCTCATCGCTGTCCAGATCCAGTTCCTCAGAAGTCAGAGCTGGCCAATCAGAGGAAAGTGGGCACATGGGGGAGGTGTCCCTTAAAGAGACAGTAGCTGAAATGAAGCGTTTCAGGGAGAGGCTGACATGAGGGATTGTAATGATGCCAGTATCAGATAAAAAAAAAAGAAGGTTTTTGAGCTACACATCTCGCAACGATGCTCAATAGGTGTCCCAGACTGACATCATTAATGCTGAAAGTGAGTGTAATAGATCTCCTTTAAGCCAAAAATGGTCTCCACCAGAAACTTTCAAGGTTTAAGTAATGTTTAATATTCTCCTGTAATGTTTCTACTCAACATGCGGAGCAGTTTGAATCATCTTCAAAGTGTGCTGAGCTTTTTTTTCAAAGCGTTCAGGTGAAGGGAACTCTTAGTCGCCTGTGAATGACAAGCTCATACCGTCGTTTATTCAGTACGATCAGACTGTTGGGAGTGGCTGCTTTGAGGAGGGAGGACAATGGAAGACTAAAAATCTGTTCACCCCAAGAGATTTTGAGCGGATATTATCATCATTATACATCATTGTTAGAGACAGGAACATGAGGAATTTCCAGCAGGCACATGAGACAAAAGAACAATATCTCACTTGATTGAGTAAGAATTCAACTTTTCTCATCTCAGCTCTATTTAAATTAAAAGTATTTTGCAAAGGGATTTGTTCAAATTAAAATGTTCCTCGAGTTATTCATAAAACACCCTCGAATGAGCCAAGAATTCATGAAACTCGATCTCACACGTATAATCTTATTCTTCTTGCTCGCCCACACAAACACATGCACGCTCTCTCTACAATGACAGCTTCACTGAGATGACATCTCACACACACAAATACACACATAACAAAAAGAAGAAAAAAAAAAAGCCCACCCATCCTCCTACACACAAACACACCACGCAGCTACAAGGCCTCTATTATTGTACTTCAGCAGGATCTCTGCTTTGATGGTCAGCTGCAGAAGAGGGAAGCAGGGTGGCCCGCGGCTCACCTAAGGGTGCCCTGCTCACCTCTTGTGAAAAGGTGACGGCTCCTTGCATAAGGGGAGAAGATGTTCAGAAAGTTTGGCAGTGGAATTGGAAACATTTCGCTCGAGTTCAGGTGGTATGTCACGCCCTGTGGATTACACAACCGTGGCTATGTTTACAACCCGATGTCAGAGGATTATCTGCTCGGTGCTGTTACTTGTACACCAACTCAACTCGGGATAAACATAGAAAACACTGAAGCTAATACCTTAATTTGAAATGACAATATTCTGGGCTGCACTTCTGCTAAACGTGGTACTTTCAGTTCTTGAACTGAATGAAATAAATTGATGCTACCAAATGTACTTATCGTATGTAACCATCTAGTTTCTTTATTTAACATTTTCAAAGATGCAGTTGTCATTGGAAAAAAAAAACATGTCATAGCCAAGATTAATGTGGACATTCAAGTTTTCTGTGATCAAGTAGTGAAATGTATGCAGCAGCTGTGTGCAACCGGCTCGAGGGCCATGACTGAACCCAGCCAGAAAACAAAGCATCAAACACAATCTGCACGACTTTCCCCACAATGCAGTAATTAAAGCCAGGTGCACTAATTCAATTAGGGAAATCCTTTGACCTCACTACAAGGAAACCCTACCAAGAACCTTCACAATCACACAACAAGGCACGTTTAGAATCGAAAACGAAACCAGGAAGAGAAAAATCACAAATTACTTACTCGTTTGAACGAGCCCCAAGTTTGTCACAGCGAGCTCAAGGGCCATGGCAAATAAAGGGAGATGAACCAAGATTACACTTAATTCAACTGATTATGTACAACTGTGTGTAGAAATGTCACACAAGCAAATCAGTTACAACACACAATCAAAGCTCACGATGTATGTGGTTACACTGTTACAACCAAAGTTTCAAACATGCAAGAAATTCATCCAACCGGTCAGGAGCAGCAGATTGGACCGTTTTTGGCCCCCTCTACAACAAACAACAAACAACAAACAACAAACAACGCGCGATCAGGAGTACATTCAGCCGACTCTAAAATCAGCCGTGCTACTAAAAAGTTTGGGTCAAAATTGGCCTAAAAATGTCCAGTGCATTGACAGCTGAAGGTGGCAGCTTTCATATCGACTAGAAGCATTTGTCCCAGGTGCTCCCAGTCAGGCGGGTTGGATAGCCACACCCACCAGTTACAGTTACCTGCAACACAAGAGAAAAGAGGACACAACCGAAAAGGGCCGGAGGTCATTGGACCAATAAGCTTCAAGCTGTTTAAAACAAACACATGTTTTATAAAAGAGACAAAGAGCAGATATTTCACAGGCACAGGTTCTAAATTGTTACAGTTTGTCACTTGTTCAGTAGTAACGGTTGTGGGGGGAAACTGGCAGACATGTTAGTGTTGGTGGCAAAGTGTTAGAAACAGTTGAGCAGCAGGCACTTCATTGTGACTATTTTAATTCAGATTAAGTGCTTTACTCGAAACAAATAACCTGCTGAGTGCTGTAGATCTGAGACTTAAGGCATTAGGAATATATATCTTTAAGTTTGTATTAACAGGTAAGTGTTCAGAGTAAGTCTTCAACCAAGAGCCCAGAAAACAGGTTAGATTTACACTTTTAAAAAAAGATGAAGAGCTGTCCATCTTTGCATTTTTAAAGTTAGTATTTAAGGGCCATGTTTGACTTTGTTGGACAGGACAGCTGAAGAGAGACAGGAAATGTGGGGAGGAGAGGGATGACATGATGACATGAAGCAAAGGGCCGAGGTCAGATTCAAACCCACGGCCATCGCCCCTTACACGGGGCGCCTCGTCATAACCGCTTTGCAATCCGGCGCCACAATCATGGTTAATTAAAAGAGAAACTACTCAAAACCCAAAATGGTGTGAAAATAACTTTCATGACAATATCGGGTTTTGGTACATTTTGATTTATAGTTTGACTCATGTCCCATATTATAATTGAGGAGGCGGGGCTTATGACCTATCCTTGCTGCCAAGTCAGCAGGGGAGCTCTAAATATAAGGGCTTCACTCCCGTCAGTCTATGTGGCACGAGAAGACTAAAGAATTAGTCATATCTCACACAGAGTAGAGCTTAATCCTGCTCTTTTCAGATGCTGAAATAAGACCTTAAAAGAGCCGATAGTCCAACATGTCTGCTGAGTGTGTTACATCACATGAAATCCCTCTGTCGGCCAGCCTCCAGTAGTCTTATTAAACTGTTTACCTATAACGTTAACCTTTTTAAAGATTTATTTTTGGGGCTTTTTGTGCCTTTAATGCAGAGATAGGACAGTGGATAGAGTCGGAAACCAGGGAGAGAGAGTGGGGAATGACATGCGGAAAGGGGCCACGGGTGGAAGTGAACCCGGGCCTACCGCTTGAGATGAGAGCCTCAACACATGGGACGCGCGCCCTAACCATTTAGCCACCAGCGCGCCCTGATATAACGTTAACCTTTTGACCGGGTTCCCTTGTTGTCTTGAATAAACCGCTTAGCAGACACTTCCTTTTTCCTGGCCAGCTGCCACACACCATTTGTTATGTTAAATACTTTTGATTGCATTACAAGGACGTGATAATCCCTATTTACTCTTTACTTCTCTGTTAAATACACTTCATGTACCTGAAAGGCGTTAATACACTTTACATTGATTCTGGGCTAGACAACAAGGTTACTTAGTGTAGCTTGAATTTCTCTCACTGAAACTTAGGAGAGAGGGAACGAGAGAGCACACTCCTGAGACAATAAAGGAATGTCTGCTCATATTTCAGATGCATATACTCTGACATGGTAACTTAATTTAGAAGAAGAAACTCATTACGGAGTGGAAGATTACATTTAAATATTACCTCCAACAACTTTTGGTCTTCCTGTGTCTCAGAGCAGCCGGTAAGTTTATTACTAAAAAACTGCCTGCTCTTTATTTATTTATTATTTACTTTATAGCACAGGTTCTCAGAGTTGATGTTGCAGTCAAGAGTCACTTTACGAGACCAAGACATACCCAAGACCAGAGTGCTCAGAGACCGAGGCAAGACCAAGACATTTAGGGATCGCGACCAGGTCGAGACCAAGACCAAGGCAACGCCAGAGAGAGACAAGACCAAGACATTTAGGGATCGCGACCAGGTCAAGACCAAGACCAGGGCAAGAGAGAGACGAGACCAAGACTTTTAGGGATCGAGACCAGGACCAAGGCAGGGCGAGACCGACTTGTCTTGTGTGCAGCAGGTATGTCACTCACTTAGAACGTAACAGAGGGAAGGTTCCTTGCCGTAACCGGGGGATAAAAAATGATATTTTTAGAAAGAGTTCGTTTTCCTTCTGATCACACTAATGACGTTGAAAAAGAGCGTGTTAGGGGTGGTCTTGACCGGTCTTGATTTAAAACCTGGAGTCTGCCCGGTCTGAGACCGAGCTGATACAGAGTAAGAATGCTTTGATTCTGAGAGAAGACCTTCAAAAAGTGGTCTCGAGAGATTTGGAGGACTACAGCACCAGTTGAAACATTTTCATTTCATGAGGTTTCGTCTCTATAATTTTCAGTTTAAATTTACTCCTGTCCCAAAACATTTTATGCCAATCTATCTAAGGAATTCAAGGTTTTCAGAGCAGAGCACTCCTTTTCTAACAAAATGTAACACAGACAAGAACAGGTCAGTCCTCCTCTACTCCTCCCGTCATCTGTTTTCTCTCCTCTCTCTCGCACCATCTGCTCTCCCCTTCTTTCACTTCATTGCCTCCTTTCCTCACCACTCACACCTTATTTTCCACCTCTTACCTTTTGCCTGCTCACTTGCATTTTTTCCAATCTTCTTTTTTTAATTCCATCTGTCACCATCTGTTCATGTAATATCGGTCAGTTGCCATAGTAACTGGGTCAAAGGTGACACCTCAGCTCCAAAATTTCAGGTTGACATTAAGAGGAAAAAAGACGCATATATTATCTGAATTATACATACATATATTTTTTATAAATGTCACAATAAATAAAATGTGATGATACTGTATTTTTTTTAAAATTTAGCGTTGTCAAAGTCGTTTGATAATTAGCAATATTTGACATAGTTTGTTCATGAACTAATTTATAGCATGCAGAATGAAGTACATAATCCATCTGTGCAATAATGAGTTTAACCAACTAGAGTTAATATCGTGCAGACTAGAAACATTTGAAATGTTCTCGTTTAGCCGGCTTGTTGTGCACATACATTGAAATCCAAATATTAAAGTAATTTATGAGTTGTTAAAATCTGCCATTAGCGTTGAACTTTCTCATTTGAATTATCAGTTTGTACCTTTAAAGAATCTTCTCAAAGCTGCATAAACACTGTACAATGTGTGGTGTTTATGCAGATGTAAAGTTGCACGAATTAACTTCTATGCTAACATCTGCTAAATTATGTTTAGCATGAAAAGTGTGTTTGCCAAAAAACATTCCAACTCATCTGATGCTCTTATGGATTTAAGGGAAGTTTTTAGCAACTAGAAGCTTAATGTAGAGTAAATGTCAGATTTAAATGTGTTAGTTGACCTGAAAGATGACTCCAAATGAATGCTAATGTGCTTTGTATCTACTAGATGTGTAAATAAAAAAAATGATTGAATGCAGCTTTTAATTCATTTTTTTATGGGTTACATTTCTTATTTATTCTGCTTTGGAGAATAGTAAACAGTTTTGCAATGCTACTTTTTTCTATCTGAATATTTTCAAAAAACTACTGTTCTAAGAGTCAAAGTAAGAAATGTCTCACTTAAAACATGTCAGAATATTGAAGAGTAAGTGAGAAAAAATCGTTTTAACAGAGAGTAGAATGAATCTGCACCAGTCACTTCTGTTATACGTAAACTCATTTGTTTGAATTATGTGCATTATTGAGGTGTCAGGGTTTTCTGTCAGCAGACAGAAATATCATTTATGAACAAGGACATTTGAATATTTTTTCCCGTTTAATTGCGTTGTGGCAGATCAATGCAGTCTGACAGCGTTTCCCTCATTCCTGTTCATCACAGCTTGTCTTATGTAACCTCGACCGCAGGGAGGCAATCAGTCCGTGCTGCTAGGAAAATCAATGCAACCAAGTGCAATGTGGGTTTTCTATTGATGCTGTTTGTATTGTGAATTGGGTATTTGCAAAAGATGAAACCAGATGAAGTGTAGAGAGAAAATACTTCAAAGGACGCAGCATCTCAGGGACAGACACCAAACCTTTGACTTCAATTCTTCACATTTTTGTGTTTTTGTTTGGCTGCCCTTTGGTCTTTTCTCTGTCTTGCCCTGCCCTGGTCTTGTTCTTGTTCCGGTCTCGCCCAGGTCTTGGTCTCGACTTGGTCTCAATCCCTCGCTAATTCTTGTGTCTGTTCATTTATGCCGACAATTTTTGTAAACAGGTTTTCTTGACTTATCTGAGTTTTGCAAAAAAAAGAAAAAAATTAGGCTCAGTTATTTTAAGTAGGTGAAAGCGATTATAAGAGGAAACCTACGACAGGAGCTCGGGGTAGAGCCGCTGCTACTTTGTATTGAAAGAAGCCAGCTGAGTCGGTTCGAGCATCTGATCAGAATGCCTCCTGGTCGCCTCCCTTGGGTGGCCTTTCGGGAACAACCAACCGGGAGGAGACCCAGATGTAGACCCAGAGGTACACCCAGAGCTCTCTGGAGGGATTTGATTTCCCTCTGGCCTGAGAACGCCTTGGGGTCCCCCAGGTGGGGTTGGAAGACGTTGCAGGGACGTCTGAGGCGACTTGTTTAGCCTGCTGCCATCGCCAACCGGAAGAAAATAGATGGACGGATGGATGGATGAATGGAAAGCCTTTGTATTCGATAGGGCAGCACCTTTGTTTTCACAAAGACAGAATGATGTAAAAAGTCAACTTAAATCAACCTTCATATGATCAATGGGTTTATAAACAGAGGAATATGATCGTACCTTCTCGACAAAAATAATTTAAATAACATAGGTTTAGTCGATTTTTTATTCATAATGATTTTGTCTACCTATTTACACCTTTAAAAGGTTCACATTTTTTATCGTTCTTTTTTGTTTTCTTAACCTTTATATACAGTTTATCTGGTTCGTGGAGGATTTAAGGAAGACTGTCATTTTTTAAATATTTTTTTTAAAAGATAGAAATCAGTTTCTATCATATTTAATTGTTGCACACACAAATTCAAGGTAGGAGAAAAGGTATCGTACTAATTGCTCTCTAAATAGCTGTCTAGCTGTCTAGCTGTGTTGATGAAGTCATGGTAATACAGATCAGATAATACATTTATTGTAATCATAGTGTCCACATTATTCATGTTCTCATGTGAACAAACATCCACACATCAAGAGAGCAAACTGGGATTGCAGCTGCAGCCTTGAAAACCATTTTTTTTTCCTTCTCCATTAATGGAAACTAATCATCGCATCAGCTCAGCAGCATCAGTCAGACCTCTGACTCTGTGCTGTGATCAGTCTGCCAGGTCCCCGAGAGTGTGACGCCTCTTTATCTCTGCCACAGCGCGCAGCATGGAGCTCGCATACGCACACGCTCAGAAGTAATGTTTGCTGTCAGCCGTGATGCACAACCATCGCCTGGAGAGACACAGAGGTGGATGTAGGAACACTGACAAGAGGGGAGGAATGTTTGAACGATTACTTTTGAAAAACGTTTATATAAGAAGTAATCAATTATTTGTAGGTTATTCAAGGAGAAATTGTATTTTTATTTTTAACCCCTTATTGTATAACTGTTTATGGCATTACAGTATACATTCAGACTTTGCTGCAACTCTGAATTGATCAACAAGGTAACAACACACTAAAGCACGAGCATCCAACTAATGCAATGACGGTGGTGGAGAAGTTACTTTAACGTCTCTCTTTGGTGAACATTTTAAAGCCTTGAGTTTAGTATTTTGGATAGAGCCTGACCGATTTATCGGCCAGCCAATAATATCGGCCGATATCAGCAAATCAAGTGACTTTTTGTATCGGCTAATTTTCTCTCTGATGTGCCGATATAAGTAGATTTATTCACCAGTAAAACAGCATTTCATTTGAGTATCATTAAACAAGCAGAGTGTGTTCTTTGGATTACAAAAAGCATTTATCACTCTCCAGAGTGTCAAGCGGGGATGCACGTAGATGAGTTACCTTCCAGTTAAGTGACCATCTTGTCTTCATCATATATCTTTTTTAATTTTGAGGGATCAACACAATAAATGTGAATATCTATCTTTATATCTAAAAAGGATATCAGCAGACATATCTGTATCGGATTTTTTCTCTAAAATCTCTCCTAACTATTGACATCAATATCGGCCCCAAAAATTCCATATCGGTCGGGCCCTCATTCTGGAACCAGAAGTGACCACAGGATAGTAAACACACAGCTAAATCTCCATTCTGATTGACAGATTAACTTTCTACATCTTGTTCCATCCACCTCTTGTGAAAAATAGATATTTTTATTACCATTTATTATTTCAGCATCCTTTCAACTCCTCACCACCGCACTGGCATCTAATGAGGGCTTGCATGGTGGTGATAATAATAATCATAACAATAATGTCAAATATCAGGCTAAATTGAAAACCAGGAGGATCGTAGAGTTGATTTGAAGTTCTATCTGTTCAGTGAAGAAAAGATTTTGACTTGCTATGTAAACAACACATAAAAACAATGAGCTTCTTGTTCAATTGTGACATTTCTGAGAACACTATAAAAGTTACCCAAGGATACACTCAGATGAAATAGCACACAGTAAAGTCGTGCACTTCAGTACATAGGGAGTGTTTGCAGACTGGGACGTGAAGGACACTCTCAGGGTGCTCTGACGGTCGACCTCCTACATATTGGATGGTTTTTTTTCATAGTTTTATCATGTGATAAAACAGGACTGATATCCACTGGCCTTGAGCCCGGTTTACTGGCAGTGTGTATGTGTGTGACATTGTGTGTGTACTGTGTGTGTTGTCTTCTAGTGTGTGTGACCTTGAATGTGCACGTGCATTATTTGTACGTTTGCATGTGTTTGCTTTTAAAATGTTAGTGTAGCTGGTCCTGCCCTTGCATCTCTGTGTCTTTGCGTGCGTGTGTGTGTGTGTGTGTGTGTGTGTGTGTGTGTGTGTGTGTGTGTGTGTGTGTGTGTGTGTGTGTGTGTGTGTGTGTGTGTGTGTGTGTGTGTGTGTGTGTGTGTGTGTGTGTGTGTGTGTGTGTGTGTGTACATGTGTTCTTGTGTGAGTGGTCCTGTCTGATTGCCATGGTCTCCTTACGCAAACGCTTACGCAACCATGAAGCCTGGTGGCTGATCTCCCTTTTGCTATGTGTGTGTGTGTGTGTGTGTGTGTGTGTGTGTGTGTGTGTGTGTGTGTGTGTGTGTGTGTGTGTGTGTGTGTTTAGCCCTTTCTTGTCATTCCCAGACATGACTGCCTCTGAAACCGAACGAGTCGCTGCCCTCTTTGAAGAGAGAGAGGATTAGCAATTAATTCGGATCTTTTTTTTTTCCCAGAAACTTCATTAGAGTTTAACTTCCACGGCCCCTAATCTGATCCGTCGCCGTGACGACGCCACACAAATATGCTGGCCAGCTGTGTGTGTGTGTGTGTGTGTGTGTGTGTGTGTGTGTGTGTGTGTGTGTGTGTGTGTGTGTGTGTGCGCGCGTGCATGCAGGCTTTTGCCTTTGTGCTTACTTGTGTTTATGGTGTTAGATGTGCACATTTGTGGCCACTGGTGTGTATTGCTATAGTATACACATTTAGAATATAGAGAGAACTATTCCAAGTCTTTCTACCCTTATGGATATATTTAGTAAGATAATGTTAGTATTATAGTTAGTGAAACCTGCTTGATTATGTCAGAATTTGTTGCTGAAACTTGTTGTGCATGTAGTCCACATTAACACAGAAGCATTTAGATGAGCTGTCTTTGTGGAGTGAGGGGATTATATCCTCCAGCAGGGGGAGCTCTGTGTCTGTACAGCAGATGATGAGCTGGCTGTATCTTTACCTGAACAAGTCATTTCATGCGGCCTGGAGTCAGGAAACATAAAACTAAATATTAGAAGAATCTGCCGAGGGGAGAAACTGCTAATGAACCTTTTTCATGTGTTGATCTTGGGTCAAAAGAGTCACAGCTTTGATACAGCTTTGACTGATGGTTTTCATTCCGTCTGCTTACACAGAGCTGCATTACAGATATGTCTGAATATTTTAAAAACCTTGGCAGGAGCGCCGACTCCTTCAGCATACAGGTTTGAATCAACATTTATTAAGGCTGGTTCTGCTGTTGATCTCTGAGTATGGTTCAGAATTCATCCCTGAGAGGTGATTTAAAGCGTTATCTGCAGAGATGATAAAGACATTTCATTCATTTTTCAAATGTTTGAAGACGAGAACATGAAAGTGGCAAAGCTGCTTTATCGCAAGATTTGATGTATATTGAGATTTTAAACATATGCACTTAAAACGTATAAAATAAAGCCATCTTTAGAGACTACAGAAACAAAACCTCCCACACACACACACACAATATTCTTTGATTGCATATGACACAAGGAAACATAAGGACATTTGGAACATCCAGTTGGGGATAAATACGGAGGGAGAAAAAAGAGGAAACACTTTCCAGGAATAGAAGAGAATAGATTTCCCACATTTGATCCCTTTTTCAGATATTACGTCAGCATGTTTAAAGGTATGGTAACGCTGCAGGGTCTCTGAGTGTGTGTGATTTAGCACATGGCTCACAGCTTCTACACAGTCTTTGCTGGAAACATCTACAGCTCATAAATTACCAGAAATCTGGACCCTGCAACCACCTCCCCCCCCCAGTCTGTTACCAGTTACTGCTATATGTATTGCATTCTTACATTTCTAACAAACACACACTAACACAAACACACACTCTCTCTCTCTCTCTCTCATTGTGCAGGGTGTCCGGTGGTGAGCTGTTTGACCGAATTGTTGAAAAAGGTTTCTACACAGAGAAGGATGCGAGCACGCTGATCCGGCAAGTCCTGGACGCTGTGAACTACCTGCACAGGATGGGGATCGTACACAGAGACCTGAAGGTACTGCAAACACACACACACACACACACACACACACACACACACATTTGAACTCCACACGAGGAGATTGTTCTCTTTTGACAGCCAAAGATTTACTGCAGCAATAAGGGCAGTGGCTCCACACATGCAGTGCATTGTGGGTCAGCCTGGCGTGTGCCGGCTGTTAGAAGAGAGGTGATTGGCCAGAGCTGCACCCATAAACTAACGCGCCGTTAAATGAGGAATATGAGAGGGTTGTGTCTGTTCTTTCAAAGTTGCAGACATATGAGCAGCTATGAATGTTCTTCTTAAAAGACGCTGATGTTGAACGATTGAACAAAAACAACCATAAATTTAAAAGATGAATTATGAACCCTGAGTTTTTTTCCTTTCCTTCTTTTTCTTCGGCCTCCAGCCAGAGAATCTGCTGTATTTCAACCCACAAGACGAGTCAAAGATAATGATCAGCGACTTCGGTCTTTCCAAGATGGAGGGCAGTGGTGATGTCATGTCCACTGCCTGTGGCACGCCAGGATATGTGGGTAAGTAAGTCTTCCCTGAACCCCCCCTCCCCCCCGCCCCCCCCATTCACCACATCAAAATGTTTCCGGAAAACTTCACTGGAGGGGCGCCAGATGGCCTAGCGGTTAGGATGCGCCCTGTGTACGGAGGCTGTAGTCCTGTAAATACAAAGTGTAATACCTAGAAACCTTGGACTGTACCCAACATAGAAGTAGCCTCAATGACTTTACCCATGGGTTCTGAAGAGCCGTTAAGAAGCCCAACAATGGGGGTTGCCATATTGAAAATGCTTTCTCAACCTAACTTTTGATCAATCTAGAAACAAGCAAAGAGGGGGAGTTTAGGCTATGAAAGAATTCACCTCCATACCATTTTTACAAACAAAGAAATGAGCTATCCAAAATATGAAATAAAAAGAGGCTGTAAACATGTTAATTATGCTGTAAAAATGGGCATATTACAGTAATATGGGACCTAATGGGTGATTTTTGCAGCCAGCCTCCAGTGGACAATCAAGGAACTGCAGTTCATCGGCTTCATTTATTCAACACCAGAGGTTTTCATTTGTGTAAAACTCCCAGCAATAACCCGAACCCTTCGATTTCAGACAAAGCCAAAGTACGTTTCCGTTTTCAGCTTACATCTGTAAAGGCTAATTAAGAAGAGGACATAATGAGGTGGATGTTGCACCATGCGGGATAAGGAGTTTGGCTTGAGTTGTTGTAGTGCAAACGTCTCCAAATCCAATTAGGAACCGAACAGAGCCGTTATTGTTAGCCTAAACTCTGGCAGCAACCAGGAGTGGCTTCTGCTCAGTGGAGAAATTCATTGAACCGGCCAACAATATCAGCTTACATCAAAGCAGATTATCTTACTGTTTAGTCCGATCTTGTGTTTTTAGCTCTTGTTTATTTGCTCCATGGACACAACAGCTGCAGCAGGTGGAGAGATCTCAAGATGGACAGACCTGTTGCGCCTTGTGACGGCTGCTTGGCTGTGATTGGATAATTGGTGTGTGGGGGAGGGGTTCAAAAAAAGAAAAACGTCAATTGGTATTTTGTACATATCGGTGTCATGGTTTGGTAATATAGCTCATATATCAAGTTTTATTTCCCACTGTGGGTCAATGTGATCTGAGCTGTCTGCACTTGGGTTTCTGAAGGCATCGGTCCAAGAGAACACATGAAACATTCAGAGAGCGCCTGTTGTTCCCATCTGACACCATTTTCTCTCCTGAATAATCCTTTGTGATTGTCTTTGATCTGAAGCACTAAGAATGTGTGTTTGCCGGGGCCCCTGTGTGTTGTGTGTTTCTCTGTGTGTGTATGGTTCAAATATTCAATATGTGCTCACCTGACAAAACACACACACACACTTAACAATCGTTCTAATCACTGACTTACAACCCCCAAACACTCTCTGCATAGTCACCATGGAGCAGAACAAAATGTGTGTGTGTGTTTCTTTACATATGCTAGTTTACAAATGTGGGATTGAATATCTGTAACTTTGGATGTTTTTTTAATTCATATTTGACCTTTATTTAACCAAGAAAAAAGTCTCATTAAGATTAAACATTTCTTTTACAACAGTGCCCTGGCCAAGACAGGCAGCAGCACAATCACAGGGTTTCAGACATAAAACACTTAACAACAATGAACATAGATACAGGAATCACAAAAAGAACCATTCATCAGAATCCATCATAAGTCATCAGCAACAAAGCGATCAAAAAGGGCAACATGTATGTACATCCGGTGTGTGTGTGTGTGTGTGTGTGTGTGTGTGTGTGTGTGTGTGTGTGTGTGTGTGTGTGTGTGTGTGTGTGTGAGTGACCGATGTTCAGTTTTGACAGTACAGATCGGTTGTTCTGAGGTACGTCCTGCAAACCCTCACATGAACAAATCTGTCATCTTAAGTCAAACTGAAACGTAAAAAGCAGTCAATTACCGTAATTTCAATTGATTTTGCAGCGCCCCCGTCAGGCCAACATGACTAAACTCATCTAGAATTCATAAAATGTAAAAGTTGCTATTTTTAGACACCTTTAAAAGTTATAGTGTCTGCTGACTTGCAGCAGTTTCCTTCTTTTTTTAAAACTAAGAAATCACCTCTAATCACAATAGAGTAGAGACCGGGTACTGTAGATATGAATTCCTCGGAACTGACATGGAGAGGTGCAAACACAAACATATGCACCAGAAGTCTGAATATAAAATCACACCAGCCAGGATTTGACTTTAAATGGTCAAATCTTTGCATCATCATCTCCTTCTCTGTGTGTCATTCTAACTCTCTGACCCGTCTATATCCCATTCAGCTCATTTATTGTCTTCACCTGCGCCCCCCAGCCTCCGCGGCCTCCTGCCTGCAGAGGTATGCTCGGCCAAGAGGCATTTTTCACCCCAGACAATGTGTGTCTAAAAATAAAAATCCCAAATGAAAAGCAGACCGTAACAATGAGCAGGAGTAAAAGCATGTACAATCACATAACTCATAGAATATGTGTTTGTTCAATTTGTTCTGCTGTTTTTTTTTTTTTTTGTTTTGTTTTTTGGCAAATTCCATTTTTTCCTGCAATTTCACGTCTGGTCATTAACCATGAAGTGTGAAGTTTGAAGCATGGACATACGCTTTCTGACACCTCCTGTTTTACTGGATTCTTTTATTGTTTTGTTTACTCGACACAGCAGTCGCCATGAATCAGCAGAAATTCAAATATTTATGATAATGATATATGCACACTGTATTTAAAACACATGGCAGCTTGGCTTTAACATCACCTTTATTGTCCCTGAGTGGAAAGTTCTCTTACGGGCAGCCAAATACTAAACACATAAATACATGCACACACTCACTCAGGAATAGAGAAGATGGTCAAATACAGGAAGTCATAGAGTACCTGTATCACATTGTATCATATCATACCCTTCCCTACCATATCATGCATGGTCACATGTTCATGGTCTCTAAAACTATTATCAGCCACCAGTCTAAAATAATAAACATAAGCTGTTGGTTGTTTACTTTGAAGCATGATACACAATCAGTCGAGGAATATTAACTCTGATTGGAAAAGTAATTATAGACTTATCTTTGACCTGATTTAGTTTTTTTTCCACAATAAAGTGAGACGCACCCGAAAGCTCATCTAAACAAGACAGCATTTTTGGATGAACACAATCAACACAAACATCAGTTTGTTTGGATAAAACAGATGTACACCGAAGAAACAGAGACTCAAACATCACCCAGAAAAAGCTCTAAGGATGGTGAGTTCCAAGTGTTTGACAGGTGATTTGTAGAAATACCAAAGCGATGAAAAGTAAACAACACAAATGAAGTTAACCGAGTAAGACAAACAGTTTCAGATTACGACCGTATCTAACTGATTTACTCTCTGACAGCACATTTGACCGTAAACTCTCTTTTTGAAGTCGTGAGCAGCAGACACAATGACCTCAGTGTGTAAAAATGTCCTAATTCTGAATCCAGCGAAACTAGAACACGCACAGCAACCTTCACAATGACTCAGGGTAGACCTGTAAACACAACTAATCACTCTGATTCAGCTCAAGTGAGCAAAGTTTTCTCTCTGCCCCAGATATGACAAGCATTTCTTTATATTTTGGTATTTGTGTGTGCCAAGTGTACTTCGATCCAGCCTTGAGTTTGTATGTGTTAGTTGATTTAATGTTGAGCTCTCTGTCTTTAGTAATTTGCTCGGCCCACAGCCTCCACAGGCCGGCAGAGGAAAGCCAATCTGCCTTAAAAATCTGTGAATTATCAGCAATTAGCTTTCTATTTTTTATTTTTTGCCTTTATTTGATAGGACAGTGGATAGAGGATGAAATCAGGAGAGAGTGGGGAATGGCATGCTTTCCACAGGTGGGACTTGAACCCGGGCGGCCTGCT
>NC_089217.1:15378619-15466119 GCF_963930695.1 Labrus bergylta | reverse complement strand
CTCTCTTCCCGATATTTCCTGTCAATCTTAAGCTTTCTGTAAAGTAAAGGCCAAAACAAAAATTTTGATAATAATAAGGAAACATCATTTTTTTGCGTTGTTTTGAAAAAACGACTGAACCAAAGATTAGTAATTATGTTTTGGTGATGTATTTCTTCTGTAGATTGACAAAAACTATCGATTTTTCTAACCCTAAAGAGGAGAAAGAATTAGGAATGAGGAAGTAAATGGATCAATGACTAAATGAACGAATGAGTAATTGTTTGGCAGAATATAGAATGATATATCTAATCAATCATTGGCTGATTGAGGAAAAGACTAAATGGTTGACTTATTAAGTGAATCATTGATTGAACAACTCTCCGTTCTGCAGGCTGTGTGGTTACCCGCCGTTCTACGACGAGAACGACTCCAAACTCTTTGAACAGATCCTGAAAGCCGACTACGAGTTTGACGCGCCGTACTGGGACGACATATCGGACTCAGGTGAGCCTTTGCCTCCCTCCTTTACCTCCTCCATCCCCCCCCTCCTCTTCAACATTTCCCCTTCCTCTCGTCCGTCGACCACCATGAGGCACATATGGACCACACACCTCCTCTCCATCACGGCCTGTGACGTCATCTGTCTGGAATGAATGTGTTTGAGAATGTGTGTGTGTGTGTGTGTGTGTGTGTGTGTGTGTGTGTGTGTGTGTGTTTGTGTTTTGGGGGGGGAGGGGGTCATCATTAGTCAGCTGTAAAGGCTTGGCAGTAAAACCAGCGGAGTAACTCCAGTCCAGTTTGTGTCATTTACAATCTAATATAGGAACTGTTGGTCGCCATGCTTTGACTGCAGGTCCAACATTTATTTACTGGAAGGAATGAAATTAAAGTTTGTAGAGACATTTATGATACTGATAACTTTGGTGTTACATTTCTTCTTCTACTCACACCCTGAGGTTGACATGGTTAGTAATAGTTTTATGCGTCTTTCTCAGATGCTATCAGATATTTGGCATATGCATTTTGGATATGGCAATAATTGAAGTTCTCCTTTCGTTATTCATTTAGTGTTGTACAACAGGCTAAACGTCCCCTTTCAGCTAGTTACTGTTGGACCTTCGGGTTGACCTATTACATCTCATACAAAACAATCCACAAACAAGTTGTCAAATGGTAAACTGTTTTCCTTCCCTGCATGTACAGTATGTTTAACTCCTTCAGCTGACACAACATAAACGGTGTCTTCTTGTCTGTATATAAATGTGTGGTACATGCTCAATCATTTACCATGTCAATACCTGCACCTTGTTTTCTTTAAGGTTTTTATTCTATGCATTAATGCTGCTCAACTTCCAAGTCAAAGCCCTGCACGGGAACTGTGAGCGCTCAGGAGCCCCTTCACTTTGACATCTCTCTATCAGTACATGTCCATAGGATCCTTTTTGTGCATGTGTGTGTGTATTTCAGCCTGTGTGTGAAGCTTATAACAAAGTGTATATTTAAATTCCCCTCATGGGATTAAGAGATTATATCTTATTATTATTATCAATGAGGTGTGTTCGGCTGGTTTAGAGAAATTAGATTCAGTAGGTTTTCAGTCAATCTAACGTAATGTTTACCTGCATTTTAAAAGTTGAGTTTTAGTCGCACTTGATTGTTGTTTTTACATTATGTAAACATACTGACTGAGACCACGTCCATGTTGTTGACAGTTTATGGAAAGATAATGGTCTTACAGACAGCAGGTTTAAGTTTAGATAGCCTTCATTTGTAGATTATCCTGATAATTGAATTTAAAAAACGCTGCTTACGGTTGATTAGGTGTTTATTTGTCTGAAATGATTTACCTTTTGTGGCCTTCGTCATGTTTTCTTGTCCTCCAGCCAAGGACTTCATCGGCAGCCTGATGGAAAAAGATCCAGCCAAGCGTTTCACCTGCGACCTGGCTCTCAGACACCCCTGGTGAGGAACACACACTCACACACACACACACACACACACACACTGACACACACACACACACACACACTGACACACTGACACACACACACACACACACACTGACACACACACACACACACACACACACTGACACACACACACATACACAAGCTTGCAAAAAGGCATAAAATCAATATAAGTATTGATTAACAGTCAGAGGTCTTTTGTGATTGTGCGTGTGTTTATATTTATCAGGATCTCCGGGGATACAGCACTCTGCAAGAACATCCATGAGTCAGTCAGTCGTCAGATCAAGAAGAACTTTGCCAAGAGCAAATGGAGGGTAAATGATGTTTACTGCACTTTATTCCTTTTTGGGTTCGGCTGCACGGCTACTCAAACGATAGTCTGTGTTTGAGAAGATGAATCACTCAGTAGTAAAAAACCTGGCCTGATATGATCTAGAGTTCACCTCCATCATCACTTTTCTTCTGAGACGTTTATATAAAACTTACCTGCAGACTTGAAACAAATCTCCCCCTTTCTTCAAGACCTGCTCCTCACAGTACGTCACCCTCAGCTCGGGGTGTTAATAGCACTTCCAGCTCGTGTAATATCTGAACCTCAGATGGTTTTAATGGAAGATAAACTGGAACAGAAGACCATATCACGGTATTTCTGCACTAGTGCCAGTTCATTCAAAGCAGATCCTGGACTGCGACTTCAAAGCCCCTATCAAACAAAGAATCCCCTTTTTTGATCTTTTCTATGACTGAATTTTTAAAAATCTCAAAAATAATCCCATTACAGTACATTCATAATCCACTGGGCTCATGCTTAAACAATATGTAGATGTCAAATGTTTTGGGCCGTTTCCACCTTCCTCTGACACAGTATCGTTCAGTTTACGTCCCCTGCTGTTAAATCAAACTCAAACAGGAGATCAATAATATAAAATAAGAATGATTCCCCACAATGTTTTTTTTCTGACACACACAGGTATTGATGCAAAGTGAGAGCTTTCTGTTTCTGTTCACCATCACCTCCTCGTTTCCCTCTCCTCTCCTCTCCAGCAAGCATTCAATGCCACCGCCGTGGTCCGGCACATGAGGCGGCTGCAGCTTGGCAGCAGCATGGGGAGCAGCATGGACCAGTCCAACCCGCCGACCAGGACGAGCCAGGCCCAGAAACCCGCCCCGAGCCAGAGCCCGGCGGGCCAGATCCAGCCTGCTCAGAGCCAAAGCAGCGGCCAGGCGGCACAAGGCCCGGGCACCAACGTGGCCGCCAACAAAACCTCTGCCATTGACAACGACATAGCAGCTCCTCGCAAAGAATGTAAGTTTGATTCAGTGGTATTAGTTGTACTACAAAGTCAAGACAACATATGTGTGTGTCAAAAGCATTTAAAGACTTGATCATTTAAACCTTAGACAAACAGCACTTGTCCAGTCGTAGTTTAGTGAACTCATCCTGACACAGCAGCACTGTCATTCAGATTTACCTTCAGGCTATAGTGGTTATTATAATAAATAATAATAATAACAATAATAACTTTATTTATATAGCACTTATCTAAACAAGGTTACAAAGTGCTTTACAGAATGCATTCAATCAAACTAAATAAAAAATACATGAAAAGTGCTTCACAAAATACACAGGATAAAACATTGGTGAGTTATAGAATTATGAATAAAAATGTATTAAATTAATTAAAGCAGGACATGAATTACTAATCAATCGTTAAAAAGGCCTTCCTATAAAAGTGTTTTTTGAGCAAGGATTTGAAAATAAGCCAGCCTAATTTCTTCGGTTCGGAGTTCCAGAGTTTAGGTGCTCTGATGGCAAATGCCCGGTCGCCCTTGGTAACCAGCCGAGCTCTAGGAACGACTCATAAAGGTGCTCTTGATGATCTAAGATTTCGGCTGGGAGCATAAGGGGTTCAAAGTTCTGTAATGTAAGGTGGGGGGCTAGCCCGTGTTGTGTTTTAAAAGTTGTTAAAAGAATTTTAAAATCAGCCCTGTAAGTAACGAGCAGCCAATGGAGGGAGGAGAGGGTTGGGGCAATGTGGGACCTTCTCCACTCTCATGGGTGGAGCTGAATTAAAAGCTGTGTTCTGTTTGATATTTATATTTCACCTTTGAAAATATTCACTTTGTAATACTCGCTGCTTCTCTGTCTGTGTCTTTTTTTCCCCTCTCAGGTGTAACTGCACCAGCCACACCCTGCAGTCTGGCATCTGCAGCGTCTTCTCCCGCCGCCGCCGGCGCCGAGCTGAACCGGCCACATCCCTCAGCAGGTCCGGCCCCGGTGCTCACAGAGACCAAGTGACGCCAGGTCCCGCGGGGGACCAGCTGGGAGGCCACAGCGCTGTGAGGCAGAAAGAGAGGGAAAGAGCCGGAGGACGACAGGAGAAGAAGAGGCTCCTCCTCTTTCTTCTTCTTCCTCTTACCTCCCTCTCCTCACTGCGTTCCTGTTCGGATGTGCCGCCCCAACCAGTTCCTCGCCCTGCTCCAGGGAGAGCAGAGGACATTACCTCCGCCCAAACGTTTCAGGCCATGCAGGGCCACGCTGTACACCCTCCTCCCACCGAGAGGGCGCCGCTTAGAATGCCACGACACGGCCACAGAGGATGTTCGAATGCCTGGCTGTGTTGGGATGCAGGCGACGCGTGGGTGTCGACTTGCCTGTTCGAGAAGAAGTTGATGGTTCCCAGTTGGGCCGGGGGTGAAATATTATTTAATGTCAGTAAACATCAACTTCCCTCCTTAATCTGGTCTGTCCTGCGCCACTGTATTTAGCTTTTTCCTAACTAGGTTTGACTGTTGGCAACTGGATTGATTTCTTTTTTATTATTCTCAATGTTCAGTTTTGAAGGTGGTATGTGTAACTTTAAAAAAAAAGGGTTATCATCGTCACAGAAGAAATGCTATTTTGGTACAATCACTGTCAAAAAAAACAACACTATGGCCAAGAGGGTTAGTGTTCTCTGATTATCATGTGTACTAGCATTGAATCAAGACTCCAATCTCCATGACCCCTTCATTTCTCCACCGCTTAACCACTGAAGTTATGGCTCTTTTTTTGCTCTAGAAGAACAGCGCCACCTTCCTGTGAAGTGCCATAAAACAATCAAGCAGAATCCCTCCAAATCCAATCTGTTGACTGGGTGAAGTGCAGACAAGAGGCTTCTTAAGACACCTCGTACTGACTTCTTACCAACGTATCACACTAATGTGACAGTGATCTCCTCATCTTTAAATGTTACATATAGCACCTGTAAGACATTTTCTATGTCCTTATGGGCTTCTTTGTATGTTTGTGCTTTAAGAAGTGCTTTAAAGGTACCATACGACTGTTCAGATATGGAAACATAAGTAAGCTCTTTATGTATTTTTGCACAGAGAAGGGTTGGATAAATTCTCAGACACGGATTAGCCGCCATCCACCAGTGTTAATCAGAGATTAGAGATTGTAAACCTTAGAGTGGATGTTAGAGGATTGTCTGAAAGTTTCCGATTTGTTTATTCTTTTTCTTACTTTATAAGACTTTTGTAACAATCACCCTTTACAGGGTAACACATACAGGTTAGTATGAAACATGCAGCAGGTAAAGAAAAGGATCGATGGAGGAATGTTCTGGAAAACTGCCTCCGGTGGAGAATGTTTGCGACTACGCGATGGCTAATTATTTGAGGACCCCTGAGCAACGCAGTCCAGTTACAAATCGCCTCTGAGATATTTAACCTCCTCCACATGGGCCCTCAGAGGGTTTCGCATTTGTAGAGAATGAATCCAAAATGGAGAAGCAAGCGCGTGTTCCTTTCCCCCTTCTTAAGAAGCCATGATCTCACTTTTTTTGCGTCGTCAAGCCGCGCCCAGTTCGAATGTGCTCAGGGAAAACTGCAGCTGCACTGTGAGCTGGCAAATACCGGTTTTCTGGATTTAGGTTTTTCTGTCGGTACTTTCAGTTCAGTTGTTGTGACGTCACAGTTAATGATCCAGGGCTTTAGATGTCAGCTGTGCACTTGGTTCAGTGTGGTTTTGACTTATACTCACCTGTGACCATGGAGGACTCAGATGTTGAAACTGACAATACCACCAAGGACCTCAGAGGCTTTTTGAGCATGCACAACTAGAGTCTACTATCTTGGCTGTTTTGTTTTGTTGACACAATCTACCGCTCTGAAACAGCACAGTAGGAATTGTATAGAGCAGGGGATAAACATGGAGGATAGGTTGGGTTTTTGTTGTGTCTGGTGATCCTTTGGCGAACCCTTTGTCGAACCCTTTGTCACCCAACAGTACACAGAGATGGGTTGGTTTTTCACAATTTGAGAACCGGTCAAAATATAGCAAATCTGAACTATTTATTTAGGTATGAGCAGCAAAACCAAAATATGTAACACACTTCCATCTTCTTGTTTTAAAAAAAAGCCAATACATGTGGGTTAAATGGAATGGTTGGAGTCCAAAGCTTGAGGTCCTTTTTTTGTTCTAAGTTACATTCAATGTGACAAACTCGAAAGAACTCAAATGTCATCTTTTCCTGACGCTGTCATAACTACAGTAGTTCAGATTGTGTCACTCGTAGTGATAGCCTTTTAGACTGAACTCAGAGAGTAGAGCGGTGAAATGTCGGGTGCTCACTCACGCTTATCAGATTGTCACGTCTTTGTCAGAAGCAATTAAACCAATCCCTTTATTTTTGAATTATAGCCAAAGACTAGTGCATGGTATGGAAACAAATGGCTCCATTTCATTTGATAAATGAGTTAGAACCAAGTATTTGAAAACGACGCTGTTTGAGATAGAAGTGGACTTGCATTAAGGGCTGAACTCCAGCTGCATATGAATCTGGAGTGAACTGTATTGACCCATTCAACGTCTTGCCATGAACCTTTTTTTATGTGCACCGACTGGTGCTGAAAAGTATCGGCAAATTATAAACATAGTGCTTGTTTTAATCTGCTTGGAATGTCAGAAAGGTGTGACACACCAGCTGGAAGAAAGTCAATTTACACTGAAAGAAAACAAACTGTAGATCAAATCTCACCCAAGCTTTGTGGAATTCACTTCTGGCTTGCTGCACCGTTGTGTGTATTAAAACTCACAGCTCTTTGGCGCTGACTTTGAATGCTACCCAATCGAACTGTATGAATTCATGATCTCTGTTCTTTAAGAGCAGCACCTTCTTTCTTTAACCAGCTCTGAATGGACAGTTCCAGCATTCTTGTTTTTTTCCCCTCCATCCAACGTGCCAGTTGCTCTTGTAATACTTTGCAACCTTTCTACCCAATCATTAGCTTTAATCTTTTACCTAATTTTCTCCTACTTGGGACATTATTTTCTAAAAATAAACCAGAAGTACATAGTTCACATTTCAAGATATGTTCCTAAAATAGCTGGGCACCGTAGCTTTTAGCAAAAGTTGACTGTAAGCCGTTTACACACATGTACTGTTAATTTCTAGAAAATTTCAGACTCCTTGCCCCTGAAATCTTCCTGAGTGACGTGTTCACACATGCCTCTCATGATGGGAAGATTTCGCTGTCAGACGGGCAAGCAAGACGTGTCATAAAAATGACGCACGAAAATGGCAGACAAGCAACAAAGTTAGAAGCCATGTTGACAGTTTTTTCCATTATATTTGGTTGCGTTCGAGGTATAAAGAAAAGATCAGAGAACATACTGAGCACAGTTTCATTATGTACACTAAAATCACACCAGTCCCTGGCCCGGTCACAGATTATGAGCGTTATTACCCCATCCTGTTAGCTTGAAGGTACATCAACAAACCTGACCTCCTGCCGAAACTACTAACGACTAGAAAGCTGGAGCAGAGAAGTCTGGGTAAATCCTGCTGAAAAAAATTTGTTTGTGTTCATACATCAAAACAAAACAAAAATTCCTGGAAATTTGGAGTGCAGTGCATGTGTGAAAGGGGATGAACAGTATTAAAAAGGTAATTTGTTTGGGACTATTGTCACCACATAATTCATTCACATTGATTGCAAAAATTAAACATTAATGTGAGGAATTAGAGAGGTCAAGGATTTTTTTAAAAAGTGAGACATTCAGGCATTACTAGTCTTCAGCCTTTTTGGGTTGTATTAATGTAAAGCCACACTGCACAGCTTCAGGAATATGACCATTTTTAATTGTTTTTAAACATGTCCTATTACCTGAGAATTATCCTTACATAGAAATCCTCTTTTCCTTTTAATCTGATATATGTACAGGCCCTAAACACACTCACCAGATCGACTGCATTGTTTTTGAAACACTTGAATCTTGCGTATTTGGAAAGGAAAACTCATTACAGCTACAGTATATGCACGCTGTCCTCACAACTCATCCAGTCAAATTAGGGCTTAAGTTACATTTTTTTATGGTGGATTTAAGAATCAAAGACCAAGTTAGCCTGATTAATTTTGTTATTTTAAATGTGCATTTATCAGGGAAGCACCCACATGTCTTGTACTGCATGACTCTGTAGTTCAGTATTCAGCATTTTAATTCAATCTTTTTTTTTTTAGTATGTTAACATGTTACATTTGTCTCTTCTAACCTAACACTAAAGCCAGTTCATGTTATTCTTCATGTGTTACTGAGGGGATTTTTAACATATAAGGGCTTTATTCCTACGGTCACCTTAATCTAATTATTCACTGTAACCATGTTTTCATGACCATTGAACACTATGCATTTTTTGAAAACATTTTTAAGTGTTGTTGATGCTTTTTCTTGAGCTTGGGATTGCAAAAAAAAGAAAATACCCCTGTGGCTAAAAACATTAGGGGAGTAAGTTACTTCAACATGCTGTAGTTTGGTCTGTTTTAAATGAAGAATGTGCGACTTTTTGATCCACTAGATGTCGCCCTGGAGCACCAGCATGAAACCAAAACAAACTGATGTTTGGCCACACCTCCGCTATTCTGAAGCCCCCGCTCTCCTCCAGCGACACACCTCCAACCCCTCTCCACTTGAGTTTGCAAAAAAGAGTTATCGAATTGGAAAACACCGTAATTAAGCACTTAGTGCTAAGAGCAAGCGGTGGACGTAATTATGCGTAAG
This sequence comes from Labrus bergylta, assembly GCF_963930695.1. Classification (NCBI taxonomy): domain Eukaryota; kingdom Metazoa; phylum Chordata; class Actinopteri; order Labriformes; family Labridae; genus Labrus; species Labrus bergylta. Next base: position 15,457,122 of record NC_089217.1, on the reverse strand, counting down.
CATGCTAATGGTTAGCGCTCTTTGGTTAGCTCGTAGCTTCACATTGCATGTAAATTTACATGGAATGACCATGATCTAAAAACGCTAACGTGACATTCAAAAAGCATTCAGTACAGTATGTTATTCTTCTTTTCTATAGTCCCTCACTTTAACAGCTTTAATACACAGGGACTATCCGTCCGGCCGTCCTGTCCATGTAAACACGGCTCAGACAACAACACAGCCAGCGGGACTCACTCTTTTTACTCATTGTAGACAGTCACGACTTAGAGAGATATTTACAGAGGATATACTGGATTTATGCTATATTTATGTGTAAAATGTCGCACATTCTTCCTCTAAATGCTTAACCATGAATTTGTCTATTATTATTATTAAATGAGCCACATAGTTAAAGCGGTCTACCAGGTTTCTCTCGAGCACTAAACGATGTTAATGTATCATCAGCCAACACTGTAAGAGCATGTTTCGTTAAATGTGATGTCGTCCATGTTAGTCTGGACATTTGGGTTTATGAATGTCATTGTGAGGCAGGCAGAGGGTTCAGGTTCATGCTGCTCTGTGGTTATATGTACAAATATGTCTGCTGTAAAAAAAAAAGAAAAAAAAGACGTTTTTTCTGAATGAATACTTCAATGTTCGAGACGCTAGTGTAAATAGATTGTGAATATGAATGATAATTTTCAAGACAATATTTACAAATGTTTTGCTGTTCAGGCATGTGGGAGTGGATGAGTGAGCGTGTGTGTGTGTTGAGGGAAGTTGATTGTATTCTCTATGGAATGTTAAATGTATAAAAAAATAACTTAAATCCCCTTTATTCCCCACTGAGGTTTGCTTTCATGTACTGTCCAGCACTGTGTGGCTGCCACCTGTATGCCGTCAGTGTTTCACAACCACTTCAGTGTACTTTGGCTGTACATGTAAATGTACACATCAGTCCAGCTTCAAGTGAAAGCAACAATTACTGAACTCAGGCTTACGTTTTTTTGCCATTCTAAAGGAAGAAATCCAAAGCTGTGATCGACTATGAAACACACTGTTAACAGCGAGGAGCAGCTAGGATCGCTCTCGTCTGCTCTCTGCCCTTTGAGCTCACACTTCTCAGACCTTTTCTTTTTATATACAAAGACGGTGACCAATTGCGTCGTCACAAAAGATGAAAACACAAGCATGTTCGACAAAAGTGCTTCAACGATTCAACATCACCAATGACTGTTTCTCTTATATTCCCTTGTATGATGTTAGTATCTTTGTATAATGTAAAGACGTACACGGGTTGAGACGCCAGAGTCCACAGAAAGCTGTTTAGAATTTCAGTTCCACAAACAGTTTTGAGAGAGATTTATTCTTGAGCTGTTTCCCCCCCAAGAAAAGAAATCATGGGTGACTAGATAAGTTTTGCTATTCTGTTATTCATTAGCAAGAATATCTTACCAGATACGGTCGTCACTGGGGCCTTTGGTATTTCAAAAATGATCTGACAGAAATGGAATTTTAAAAAAACAATGCATTAAAATGTTCTTAAGTGAGGTTAGGATGGTAACTTTGATAGCACATCAAGGTATCCTCTTGTGTGATTTAGACCAAAAACCCTATGTAAAACAATTTGTGAACAGTTCATCAAAGGAAGTAAATTAACATAAAACCTAGTGTATTAGAATCTTTCTGTTTTTGTGGGGTCGCCCAGAAGGTAAAAATGTTTCAATTTCCATTGCATTCAGCAAAGTCCACAGCTGTTTAGCTCTTTCTAGTGCCATCTGTTTCCCCAATGTGGAGTTTCCAATCCTGCTAGCTACCAGATAAGTTGTTGAGGTTTCAGCCTACAGTAGATAGCAGATTGTTTATAAGTACGGACCCACTGCCAACCACCAATTCACCAAGAGCGGCGCTGCCCACCTCTGCTGATAACTCGTTGTCTTTAATTTATTGATTAGTCTTTTTAATCAAACTAGCGCTGCACAAAGTTTTTTTTTACTTAACAGTATACCACTGTTTAATTTGAATGCCAGATTATGACCTAATGACAGAAAAAGTTTTTATTTTTTTAAGTGGCGCCACCAACCTTGTCCATGTTGCGATGTATACCAGCAGGATTTGTGCAGCGAACTGGCTGCTTGCACTATTTAATGAATGGAGGCAAATTGTCAAATCGTGTCAAGACGCTTGCAGTTAGTGACGGTGCCAGCTGCACTTGCGGTAATATTGTTGCATGTCCCAGTATTTTATACTGGTTTGTCAGTTGCACTGGGATATAGGACACAGTCCATTTTTTAGATTGAAAAACTAAGTGTTAAAAGTGTATGTATTTTACAGCTTTGTAAATTATAATAGTGTAAAAGCAAGTAAATTTTTCTTTCCATAAATGTTTCCTTATTGTTGCCAAAAGATTGAAGAGTTGCATAATCACACTTTGTAAGTATCCAAGTTGCTTTTCTTCAGTCTGTCTAAAATATTATAATCTGGTCTTTGCATCTGCCCTTAAGACTCTGCTCTGCTTCTTAAAAATTGTTTGTCTGAATGAATCTTTAAACAAGCTGCTTCTTGGAACTGGTGTCTCCCTGTGGGTGTCCTTGTCCAGAGCCTGCTGAGTTAGCTGGGCTGTATTGTATTTACTCTCTGCATGTGACACACAACAAACTCCCATCCTGTGCACCGTCGTTATGCCGACGACACCCTCATGTCTCAGAGTGAGCACCGCCTGCCACACACCTGTTGTGCTGGGATGATAATGATGAAGATGATGATGATGATGATGATTTCTGTTCATGGGGCTTGTATATCAGATGCCTTCGACAATCATGTGCACATATCAGAGCTACCATGACAACACAGGCCAGAGCGACTGATTGTGTTTCATTTGTCTTTCTCCTGGAATAAATCCTGAATGATCATAATGTGTGTCTTCAACACTTTGTTTCCTTTTTTCTTCGTTATGTGTGTCTGTGCTTTTCCCACAAAATGACAAAGGTCTGTCTCTTTATTACAACTCAAAATTAGGACTGGATTTCCGACAAGTGTGCACAGAAGAATGTGTCTCTCTGTGTTTGTAGTTAGTTATTTAAATACAAATTCCAGGACCCATATGTGCAGCTATAAAGCAGACATCCTACACCTTCTTTGACCGACATTTTGCCAGCAGATGTTTTTAGCAGACAGAAGACAGATGTGGCTAACATGAGGCACATGTTTCTTTTACTTGCACATGTTGGAACACATTAGGATAACAACATTAAAAACAGATTTTCCCCATATAAAAATAATTTATAGTACTTAAATGACTGCCCAAAATGTAACGAAGTATTCATTGAAAGTGAAGTTATAAACACATTTATGGCCTTCAAAACCACTCAGCATTTGCTTCTATAACAGCAGCTTCAAGACTAATTTGGGTTTTTACAGCTGCTAAGCCCCCTATGTAACTCAATTAAAGATATAAATAATCTAATCTTTTTTAAAGCTGAATTGTTTTCGTCAACTTTTTTTTGTAGGTATGTGCATTGTCTTCAGTCTTACTTTCACATTAGTGCTAATATGCAAATGTAGGTACACTAACATACAACAGAATTGTCATTGTTAGCATGGTAGCATACTTGCTCTAGCATGACTCAAGGCACCACTCCCTGTCTCCCTACTCGTTCTCTACCCCGTGCACGAGCCCAGACTCAAAGCCTGAGCTAAGGTCTGCTTCTGGACCAATGGCGCTTGTGCATGTAATTGAGGGGCGTGGATTCTGAGGGAGCACAGAGGATAGGGTTTTGGGTGCAGACTATGGTGCAGACGGAGCACTGAGGGAATGCTACTTTCAAAATCATGCTAGTTTTAGAAAATTACCCTGCCTTTAAGTACAGGCTAACATGTATCAACACGACAGAAAAGCAACAGGCTACTTCATGCCATTCCAACACAATACTTTTTAGCTAAATTATAAGTTAAAGTCAAATTTTAAAGACCAAAATGTATCACTAAATGACCAATTGTCAGTGACCCAACTGTTAAACTAGCTTTGTTAGCGTCATTTGGTACTGAGCTTCACCTGCTTAACAGTATTAGCCTGAATTTTTTTTTTTAATCCCAAAATTATTGTTTGAGCTTCTTGTGGTTCAAGTAATCACACTTCCTCTGCTACTCTCTCCTTCCCAGGTGGCGATATCCTCCTGTTTCGAGGAACATGTGCACCCACACATACACATATTGAATGTGTCCACTTGTTCAAAACACACACAAACCAAAGCACTAAAATTAAAATTGTGAATTCAAAGTATTTCGGCTCTCCAGCCTTATGAAACACATAGCAAAGCAGCAGAACTGAATGTCTGCTAAATCAAATACTTCATCATGCACAGATAAAAACACCATATGTTGACTTTGGCTGTTGAGCTTTAAGTGTGTTTGTGCTCCAAGTCAGTGATCTCTCTTCTTAAACTGCCTTCTCCTCATCTTTAATTCAAGACTTCACCCTCCTCTCTGCTCTCTCCCCTCCTCTTCTCCACCCCTCACTCTCTCGCTGCAGGGTTTCTCCTCCTCCTCACCCATCGCTCCCCTGCAGAGACATGTTGTTTTGTTCTTTTCTAAGCAGCGTGTGTATATTTCAGAAAACTAATTAAAGGCAGATCAACTGAAGCAGCGAGATAACACACAATCTCACAGGGAATAGAGGTGGGATCATGGCATGTTGGGGAATCTGAAATGTGTGCAGGGACCATGCGTGTCATTTGGACAGACAGGTCTGAATGCAAACAGCAGGGGGTGACATGATGGCTCCCTCTACCAACCCTCGTCCACGTGAAGAAAACTCTAAACTGTTTCCAAAATAGCACGATTATACCAGCAAGGATTACTTTAACGCAGTAATGTTTTGGTTTAAGGATGTTTTTTATTTCACTGCAGTTCTAAAATTGCCTAAATCCTCTTTCACCAAGGAGAGATGAGGCAAGTGGAAGGTTGAATTCAAACTAAAATGTCTCCTTAGTTGATCTGGTTTAATAGCTTCCCCAATGATGTTGTATTCAGGTGAGTTATAGTTTGACCTGTTTACTGACTTACAGTTTAATGTTTTTATCATGCGTCCACTATATAATTATATATATATGCATATACTTATATCCGAGCAGTAGTAGAGGAGTTAGACTTTCTTGACTGGCCTGGCCTGGCCTGGCCTAATTTATCCAGGGGTGGCATGAAGTTCTATGTGGACACACACACTAATGAAAAGCATTGTTTACCCTTGAGGTAGGAAGGTTGAGGTCTTCCAGTTGAACAGTTGTTGCTGCTCCAAAACAAAAAATAATTCTGCAGAATAGATGCTTCTTGATTAAACTAAGATTACAAAACCACTCATGAGTTTGGGCAGCCAAACTCTGGATAAGGAGACACCCAGAACACATTGCACACACAAAAAAAAACACCCTCAATGAGCGGTTTACGAACAAGCTTACAACTGAATTCTTTAACCCGCCAAGTAAATCATTTTCAAGAAATTAATTACCACCCCTAAATCTATCACATTCTATCTTGTATCACACAAAAAACCCAGCCAATCCCTTTAAGTCGAAAGCTTGTGCCATCAGACTCTTTTAAACCACTTTCAAATTCTACACATACTGGCCTTAGTGTTGAGCCACCACAAGATACAACTTGTCATAACACTTGTTTGAACAGACTGTGGGGAATCTGCAGATCATCTAAAAGCTCAGTTCTTCTTTGTGTGCAGTTCTCAGTTCTGTTTTCAGTAGTGGCATATTGATCCCTGTACCTGTTACCTGGACTTGTTGTTGTGACATCCGGGCTTTATTAATATAGACCAAAATGTTTAAGGTTGCTACCCCATAAGGTAAAAGACACACTGACATGTCTGTAATCACTTTTCATTTTAGCATCTCAATCATCAAATGCAGGTCATGAATTGGCAAATGTTTTTCCTCACCTTCACCGTGCATTTGTTGTTCGTGCAACAAGAAGCTGAAATGTACCTTTTGATGAACACATCTCTTTCTCTCTGCATCCCTCCTCATCATCCCTGCCTCACATTTTGTCGTCGTTTTGTAATTTGTCTCCCTTGCTCTCGAAGTGGTCTTGTGATGTGACGGCTCCTCGGCCTCCCTCCGGAGCTTTTGATTTTTCCGGACTGAATTAGAGGAATATTTCAGCGACGTCCCGCTGTTCAGAACATTGCTGCCCACGCAAACACATTCCAGTCACTTGATGGACCAGACACACATCTCCTTCTCTCCCCACACACGACACATATACACCATTCAGTCTCTGCTCTGACCTTCACCTCTCTTTACACTCTCTGCGTGATGCTGTGGGGCACAACCACTGAAGCTGTGTGGCTTTTTGGTTGTTGTTTTTTTTCATTGTACTCCAGTGACCCAGATGTTAATATCCTTCTACAAAGCATAGTCACGTACACGCTGACATTCATATGAATCTGAATTTATATGCAGAAAAACATTTTTACAAAAATATACACATACAAGCGGATAATTCAGACTTTAAAAACTTTTTTTTTTAAAAACCTCCTCAGTCATGTCTGAATTCTGCTCTCAGTCACATCACCTACAATAACAGTTAGAGAAAAAGTTGATATATCTCAACATCATTCAAATGTCTCCATTCATTGCACCACTTTATAGTTATTTCAGAAGCAGATATAATCAAAACATTTATACCAACAATGGGTCAAATTATTTTGCATGTGGAGAAAATAAGTCACTCATATATGACAGAGTTTCCTTTTAAACTGTCATCAATTATATTTGGCTCTAACAGAGTAGCTTAGCATCTTTTATTTTAGCGTCTTTCAGCTCATTGTTTTGGTTTTGTTGTCCTGCAACTCCGTCAATGCTTGGATTCAGCCTACTGAGCCAATCAGCTTTGTTAATAGCTTCCCATCCCGGCCTGAAATGAACGACTGAATGAATGCCAATGGGGGTTTGTGGTGTTTTTGTTTGTAGCTGTAGCCATATAGTCTAAAAAGTTATAGGAAGTGTTGTGTGTGAAGTTTCTTTGTGCTCACATACAGGAAGTGAACCAAAAATTCAAGAATGCTAGAAGATCATTAAAGCTCATGTCATTGCTTTAGGCCTGTTTCTGGTAAAGCCGATCGCAACTGGTTAAATAATATGAAGTGTGCTTTATATGATTGAAGACAAAATAGTTCAACTTGCTAACAACCAAAATGTCTTCTTTTACTGTTGAAGGTTTTAAATTAACACACGCATTAAACAAACTGGAGGTTTTTTGAAGTTGCATACAAATGGAAGTGTTGGCTACTGAGCATGTCATACCAAACAGCTGTGTATTATATTGTGTTTGACGCCAAACTGGGCAATGGAAGTCGCTATCTATCCTAGCAGCCTATGCATGTTACAGCAGGGGTCTCTGGAGGCTCATCAGCAACCGCCGGAAAATCCTGCTGGAAATCCTGGCTCAGCCTAGTCAGTGCTTTTATTTTGAATGCCATACTGAGTTTCGATGTAGACTACAATTACAATAAACCTCATGTCCTTATGTCCTTGTCGTACTCTTGGAGTTGTGATTTGTTGTAGAAATAAGAGGGATTTTGCTTTGAATTCTTTGATGACAACTTTTGGACATAAAGGAAGTTTCAAAGAGGTTTCAGACTTAGTTGCATTTGCACATGGTCTAGCAGTGCCAGGTCAAGTGAACGCAATATTAATGTGAAGGCTAAGACAATTCACATTTTAGGTTTTTTGAAATCTGTTTGGACTATACAAACAAAAAATACTAACATTTAAATAGATTTTCCAATGATTCAACATTTTAACACCCAGTCAGAGCCAGATTTTTTGGATGGCTGGAATATTCGGACAATGGGTCCTTCACTTTACATAATGCAACACTCTACAGCACACCTGGTGAACACTGACTATTTGAAACATTATTTCCCCAGTGAGTGACACTGTTTTAAGAGGACTTGTCCCAAACAAAGTCAATAAAACCCCATTAGAGCCACAGGAGGTTTAGCCTTTTAAATACATTCTCAGACCTATACATGACCTTCTTTAGTCAAAGTTTGTTTTGAAACATTAACTAGTATTACTGCGGGGGAAGAAAACCACACAGATCAACGGTTAACAGAGTAAGGTGTCACTCCTCCAATGAGCTCCTGCTGTTTCTGATGTTATCGTTGCTCTACTATTGGCAAAAACACAGGGTGTGAGATTTAAGATAACGGGGAATGACCCTGACAGATCACCACTTTCATATTTTGGTAATTTGGCATACACAAGATAAAGAAAAGTTTATTTACCAGAATTATAACTTTAAGAGTGTGTTGTTAAAGTTGCTAATTTATTGTCCCTGTCTCAAAGACCGCCCAGCAGCCTCTCCCTCTCCACGGCCCGTTTCCAGTCCAGGTGTGTTTCAGTTTGAGGAAAAGGTTGGATTGGACCACTTAAAGTTGGATCCGTGGACGTATCGCTGTGCTTGCGTATCGGCCCCCTGGAAGTTCATCCTGTGTTATTGCGTTGAGGTGGTGCCCCGCCCTCCGCTCTGCAGCCTTCAGCTTCTCCTGCAGCTCCTGCACCTCCTGCTCGGCCTTTCGAGCGGCCTTGCGAGCGTTCCGCAGGGAGCGCTTCACTTTACGAACGCGCTCCTTCAGCTGCCGGTTCCTCCTCTCCGCCCCGGCCAGGCGCTCCTGCAGCTTGCGGCCCCGCTCCTCCTCGTCGAACAGTGCGCCCTGCACCGAGGAGCACAGCAGCTGGAGAATGGAGGGGAAAAAGGGAAAGAAGTGGAGAAAGTCGTCATAAATAAAGGGTTGTTTTCTTAACAGGCAAACCACAGTGTTGTAAACCAGCAGCTGCCATGTTGTCAGGTGGTCGATTTTGTGTGGGATCACTGGTGATGTGACTTTCCCAGCAGCCATTCTGTTAAAAAAAAAAAAAAAATACTTCTTCCCTTGAACTCCACGTTGCTTTTATTTCTCCCTTGCTTGTGTTATTTTCTCCTCTGTGAAACCCATCAGACTTGAAAGGACAGAGGACGGGGAAAAAAGTGCAAGTCCTGACCCATGTCATTTATATTTATCCACAGCGGCCCCCGTCTACACAGTGCAAAAACACAAGAGGACCGTGTATGCTGTCTGAGTAACGTAAATGTTTCACCCTGTGGACCTCCCAGCCTCCCTGACAATGTGAGGGTCATGTACTTTGATGTTTCAGGGGCCCTGAGTTTCCATCTCATTGGTAGACCAGAGCTGACCTCTGGCTGGAGGGTTTAACGGGGGTGAGTGCTCACGCCGTCACAGCGGGGAGTGTTAATGTGTGTTTCATGTACGACCGCACTTTGTCACAAGAGCATAGAAACCCTTTGGAAGGTATGCCTTACAGTGTTTCTCCACATGGCAACAATGAACACAAACACATTAACATTCTGTTCAAAGGACTTGCTGTGGCCTGCAGCCTCAGATCAAACACCACACTTACACTAATTATACGCCCAAATCTTGTTCCAGAACTACTTAGGCTCTCTGTTATTATTTTGACAAGTGTGAGGCCAGTTTTTGAGAACTATGATTTTCAGAAAGTCCAACATATATATATTTTTTTTTTAAAGATTTATTTTTGGGCTTTTTTGTGCCTTTAATGGAGAGACGGGACAGTGGATAGAGCTGGAAATCAGGGAGAGAGAGAGAGAGTGGGGAATGACATGTGGGAAAGGATCCACAGGTGGTACTCAAACCCGGGCCGCCCGCCCAGAGGACCAAAGCCTCCATACATGGGGCGCGCGCACCAACCACCAGCGCCACCAGCACCCCAGTCCAACATTTCATGATGTGCACTTATCATTTTAACCATTTTTTGACCAGTTGGATCATGAGTTTGGGTGTGAACTTTTCACGAGCTAGCAGGAAGCTAAGGATGTTAGCGACACTCAGCTCACGATACAATGCTATCACTATACTGGGTTCATATTTTTTTTTATCTGTGTAAAATCCAGAGCCCATAACCTAAGTGACAAAGAGTTAACACGATTCAAGAGCAGTTTAAAACAGACAAACGTAGGTGTGCTTAAAGGTGTCAGGGATAGGCAGCTGGATTAATGGATCTCTCTGTAAATCACTTGTACCGATGGTTTACAGAGCTTCCTTAATTCGATTTTTTTTTGCACCATGTGGATGAAGAATGGAGTCGTGCTTTCAATCCTTCCTCAAACTCTGATTTCTGAATGCACAATGAAATATTTTTCTGATCTGCAAAGACTGCGCGTGAAATTGAATATTAAATGCATACCAGTAAGGGTTTGTATTTTGGTTTCATCTTGAATATCATATGAGCACTTTATTGAAGGTCAAAAAGGCCACAGTCTGCCATAGTCTGGAAAAAAACTGCATTTTGCAACCTTCCTCCGTTGCACCAGAGTCTCCAACTGGAATTGTGCCAATGCAATAACATGGTATGTGCTGATTGGTCAGGGGGATGACCCACTGTTACATTTTTTTAAATCTAATTTTATGTGCTGCTTAAACGACGTTTCAATCTCCTCGTTATAATTTAAGAGATTGTATCGATCTCAGTGAAGCTTATCTGAAAACCGAACCCCAAAAATATTCAACACAGATATGAGAACTGATCTTTTAAGAGAAGTTTTTCACATTTCATTTACGACGAGTTTTCACCAGGTTACATAAAAGTGGTTCCCTTTTTTAAAGAACGAGCCCCTTTCTCATGCTCATAGGAAGGCTCTCAGCAGGACACTAGCAACACACACAGGCACCCACAATCGCACAGCACCTGTCAAAACATCCGGGTGTCACCTGCCTGCTGTTAAGCATCATCTGTATAAACAGCATTTGGAGGACATGTTCTCGAATTCAAGAGTACAAAAAGTCATGTTTGTCGACACATTTAAAAAAGGCTTGCATGAATTTAAAGTGGCAGAGAACAATATTCACAGACTTTCAATGAAATAAAAAGACTGCACACATAACATAATGGATCCACATGTAGAGACCAACCTGCAGATCAATATCACTTAACTTTGAAACCTTTTGTTAGCATTGTAAGTATCTTTTTGAATGTTTTAGGATCAGCATCTTTTATGTTTTGGTTGAGTCTAACCACAATTTATTTTTTCCAGCAACAGCAGAAAGAAGTTTTAGGTTAAAAGATTCAGAAAAAACTTTCCGTGTGTGACCTGCTCAGCATCAAAAGACAACAAAATGGGTCATAAATTGGCAAGAGTCAGATATTTATTCAGAGGTGGTGGAGACCAAAAATAAAGCTCAGTGCAGGCTTTCCTAATCTTGGGGCCTAGACCCCATATGGGGTCGCATGGAAATCAAATAGATGGGGTGCCCTACAATTTCTAATTATTAAAAAATGTATTCTATCATTCTACCTGAATTAAGCTACAAGACATTATCCAGTTCAGCACTGTGAGCCATTTTCTGTCTGTCTTTCATCCATGCTTCATGCATTCATCATTAATTCCCAGCCTTGTTAATATGCTCACCTGGCTGTACTTATTTTGCACTGAGAAAAGTTTAATTCTCACTTTGTGCTCAAATCTCATCTTGGCTTTTCTGCCTCTGTCCACAATATTACACATGAAATAGCCTTAATGTGGTCTTTAATAAGCTTTTTAATAAGCAGAGTTTTGTGAAGTCAAAGTGGGGTCATGAGTCAAAACAGGTTGGAAACCAATGGATTGATAGATGGTGAATATTGGACTGGGTGTATACTTTAGCCACAGTTGCTAACATTATCCCTTCGTAGATGTAAATGAACTTGAGCTTTTACTTTCCTCTCTTCTGACTACTCAAAGTGCTTTTTACACTTCAAGTTACATGGCAAAAAAAGAACGACATGAAGTGTCGGACAAGGCAACAGAGTACGCTTTACGATGCTATTATGACAATATTTGCATTCATATTAATGCCAGGTGTAATTTGGCAGTATGAATGATCACAATATGAACAACAGATCAGAGAAGAACAGAGAACATAATGCAGCAGTTTAATGACATGCACAGAGATCGCACTGGTCGCGTGCAGACAGTCCGAGGTCATGCATCCATCACAGGATATAAATGTCACCACCCCCTTCAAGACATTTTCCTGATTATATCCTGCTGGGGTTTCACATCTGCAAACTTAGATACACAGGGAAGGTCTACTAAGGGGCTGGTAGGAGAAACTCTGGATAAAGTCAGAATGAAACATGTGTCTGTTTGCATTCACACATGTAGCTCAGCCCAAAACTACAGGAGTTTTGTGCTGGAGCAGCAGACATTATGTATATCTAGTGAAATAAGTTGTCATATTGTTTTTTAACTAAATGGTATATCGCTGCAATATGCTGTCATCGGCAAAGATAGACACATCACTTTCCTTTATTGATCCTTACCAGGTTACGTGCTACCTTTACCATCAAATTAAAAAAATAGAAGCTTTCTTTTTAACACTTCTTAGTCAAACTATGTATCATAACTCTTGGCATGTTATACGTAAGCAGTGGGGTAAGGGGGGAGGGGGTAAGGAGGCAGATAAAGGCATTTTAAAGATAATGATACGGGTTGAGGTTACCACTTAACACCCATGATTGGATCAACACATCTGGGATCTGCCAGGATCTTAAAATGGGATTGTAACTCCCCTAACACTGAATCACTGATGGATAGTGTCAATGACAACGGACACATAATGACTGTGACTTTAATGTCCATGTGGGTATTTTATTTCTTTGAACTGTGACATCATTAGCGCTCAGGTTAACTGTGTGAGCATATGGGAAGATGGAGCTTTTACGCTATGCTGTTAAGAAGACGGTCGGAGTCCTGGATTGGAGGGAGATTTTGAAGAAAGGGTTGAAGGGGTTTAAAGATGTGCCTTTGTGTGTCTGTTTGTGTCCAACCTGACCCGAGTGCTCATTTACTTCTGCAGACTTTTGATAACTTTATATAAAGACTCAGCATGAGTTACCCTCCTCACCCCCCAAACAGAGCTTCACTATTGACGTCAAAGACACAGGCTTGGGTCTCTTCTTTTTCTCATGAGGTTTTACCCTGCTTTCAATGTGTGTGTGTGTGTGTGTGTGTGTGTGTGTGTGTGTGTGTGTGTGTGTGTGTATGGGCACACATGGGGATAGGTGCTTAAAAAACAATAAGACAGAAAGAGCTAGTGAGAGATGAAGAGATAAAGGGAACAAAAGGGACGCCGAGAGAGAAGAAAAACAAAGATGAGAAAGGGAAAGTGGGAGACACACACACACACACACACACACACACACACACACACACACACACACACACACACACACACACACAAAGTTGCACACTGTATTCATCCTGAGCTTTAACTACTGTGTGAAACAGCTAACTGTTTTGTCCTCCGTTTATCCCTGCGAGCGTCCACATAAAATGTTAATGAGAGTCAGAAAACTTGTTCAAGGTGTTCACATGACAGTTATAAAACAGGAGTGTCCCCTCACTGGGGTGAAAGTGAAATCATTAGAGAACATGTAAACACAGAAATGTGCTGATAAAGAAGTATTTGGGGAATTCATCTCTGTCTACTGCGGCCTGTCAAGTGATGGCGAAAGATACTGTGGAGGGAAAGGATCTGTATTAAACAGATGATTAGTGGGCTTACTGCCTCCTCTACCTCCGGCTCCTGGTTAAAGCTGCGCTGAGTGCCGCTGATAAGAGGACGCTTCAACAAAGGCTAATTGACGGTTCTGGAAGAAAAGTGGAGGAAGTCTCTTGTCTTTCCTCCTGCAGGGGCGTCTGGTTCCCACGAGGCTGAAACCAGAAGCAAAACCAACTCCCCGCTCCAACTCTGAGGATGTTTTGTGTTTCAAAACCCATCTGGAGGAGGTCTGGAAACTGTACAGCACAGAGAGGATGATACTGACAGGGAGGGAAACGTTCAAGAGAGTTGGAAAAAACACAAAAATTCGAGATAGTTGAAGTAGAAATGTAGATGACAAACGGTAGAAAAACATAAAAACCTCAAACTTCTTTGAAATTCCAGGAGCAAACACCTGTTTTAGTCCCGCCTTGCCTGCAGGTCGTGGCCTCTACATGTCAGTGCTCGTCCTCTTAATGAGCAGTGTCTTTAACCCAAACCCCTGAACTCTGACCTTTCAACATAGGAGCCAGACCCTGCAGGTCAAAGTAGACTAAAAAAACAAGAGGAAGACAACAAACAAATGCACCGTTCTTACTCCCAACAACAAAACAAATGGCATACATCAATTTAGGAAACAAATAATCAAGTGTCGGTCTGCATGGTTTTCAGGTCAGTCATGATCAACATATAACTTCCTGTATGTTAATTGTTGTCACCATTCACATCAATATCTGCAAATACAGGTTATCCTGATGCAACAGTGGGAGATTTCACCATCTGACAGGGAAAATCTCCCACTTTGAGGTACATGTGAGAAAAGGGAACTCAAGAGAAATAAGTGAAGCAGGCTATCTGGAACATTTCCAGAGACTGTCGGTGAGTGCATGTGTGAAAGGGCCTCAGTACGCAAAGTTTCAAGTCAATATCCAAGACCGGTCTCAAATTATCAAACGGTCCAAAATGAGCCTGAAATCAGCCATGAGTCGGATGTAGGTTCAATCATGTATCAAGTCGTTCTGGACTAGTAAAGTCAAGATTTAAAGGATATAAGTCCGAAGCACCAAGTGTGAGTGAACCCCTCCAGCCCCGACCTGCCACCATGTAGGGAAAGCGAGACAGCCCCGCCCACTCAGTGATGCTTTATATAGAGGCACAATGGTGGAATATGGCCTAAAAAGACTTATATAAATATTCTTGTCAGATGTTTATTCGCACTTGTCTGCTGCTGCCTCAGGAGACAGGACATGACGTAAACAGCTCGTTCCTTGATAGGTTCACAAACTGTGTGTAGGAGGGAAGAACTTTTTATAACTCCTCTTTTTTCTGTTAAGCCTAGATCCTTGATTGACAGAAAGTAAGGTTGAGAAAGCATTTCCAATATGGCGGCTACTGTCGTTGGGATTCATAACATCTCTTCAGGCATCAAATGAGTGATGTCACTGAAACTTTGTCCATGTTTTATACAGTCTGTGCAGTAAACGTAAACCATCCTTTCAACATCCTTTCAACATGAAGGGAAAGACGTCCATGTTCTGTCTTGTTTGAAGTGCAGCGTGCTCAAATCACTCAGAAAAGGTGTGCTAATGAATGCAAACAATCTGCAAATATTTCTTCGTCTGTTGACAGAGCTTCAGCTTATCTCTGGTTCCAGGTCAGCAGGCCGCTGCGTTACTTACTGATTTGAACTCAAGCTGCAGGCCGACACGCTTTTTAAAATGCTGCCTGTCAAAGATGTGGATCTCTGTTATTTGATCTTTGACCTCTCGACGGCCAGTAGCCTGTCTGCCGGAGGAGCCAGCAAGCCAGACTTTGACCAATCAGTGACTGCTTTGATCTTCAGCTGGCAGGGACGCGATGGCACATGACCAATCACAGGCTGGGAATCTATTGGAAGAACAATCGATTCTTCTGTGCATGTGTTTGTGTTTTCCCATGCTTTCAGAGATCAGAACTGTGATTCAAAATGTGTGTGTGTGTGTGTGTGTGTGTGTGTGTGTGTGTGTGTGTGTGTGTGTGTGTGTGTGTGTGTGTGTGTGTGTGTGTGTGTGTGTGTGTGTGTGTGCACCGTTCCAGGGGGTTGTTACACTATGTTTCCACTGATCCTCACCACATTCCTGTCAGCAAAGTCACAACTCAACTCAGGATTAGGTGTCCCTAAATACACTTAAAGCTTCTTCGAGGAGAATTTAACACCCTCAATTTATTACTGATGCGTCTGTATGACCTACAAAAGCAAACAAGTTCATCATCAGGATGATTTCCTATTTCTACACAGTTATTCTTAATGCCTGTCACCACGGTCATAACGTCGGATTCCCACAAGACGATTTACGACACAAAAACTGAAGAGCCTATGTTTACATTTCTCCTCCGCACAGTTTCAGTGTGTTGTATGTGAGCTGGAGAGCAGGATCAGCAAAGAGTTGAAAAAGCAGAAATTTGTTGGAGCCAAATTGTTGCTTAAACAATTTATTAAGTATATTTTGATGTTGTTAATTACCATCAATTTTGCAACAGAATGTGTGTTTGTTTATCAGTTATGTTTTAGGTGAGTGGTAATGCATGTCTGATGGTTGGAGTGGGAGGATGATGCACATTAATGACCCTTTGCACCTCGATAAACAGATGACTGACTAGCTGTGGCTCAGTTGGTAGAGTTAAGTCAGCTGTTTTAGAAAAAAAGTTCATTAAAAAGTTGCTTCCAGGGGCGCTGGTGGTTAGCACATCTGTTTATCGAGGTGCAAAGGGTCATTAATATGCATCATCCAAAATTGTTGCAAAACTGTTGCAAAATTGATGGTAATTAACTAAATCAAAAATATACTTAATAAATTGTTAAAGCAACAATTTGGCTCCAACAAATGTCATTTCCTCACTAATTTCTCTGCTTTTTAAATACTTTGCTGTCCCATGAATGGAGGCTGTAATCCTCCAGGCGGGCGGCCCATGGTTCGCATCCCACCTGTGGCTCCTTTCCCGCATGTCATTCCCCTCTCTCTCTCTCTCTCTCTCTCTCTCTCTCTCTCTCCCTGGTTTCCAACTTTATCCACTGTCCTGTCTCTCCATTAAAGGCACAAAATTCCCCAAAATAAATCTGAAAATAAAAAAAGTTGCTTCGAAAAAAAAAGTGCACATTCTAGCCAGATCGAGATCATCAGCTTTTGTCCAGAGAGCTGAAATCAACAAATATATTCCTCATAGGCTGCTGTAAACATAAAACCAAGACCTCACACAACGCACTTTGTTTCCATCCTGGCTTAAACAGTAAACACTTAAACAGTATACTAAGGTCAGGAGCCGTATCAATACAAAGAAAAGCCCGGCACCATTACAATAGTTGTAAGTCAACACCTCTCCAGTTTCCTGCACCCTGCTGTTAGTCTGGACTGTTATCTCCATGGCAACTAGATGGTGTCTGGTTTGTTTACATCTTCTGCAGACCCTGAAAAAGCTGACATGTCTCAAGAAAGAGATACAACGTTTAACCTATTCTCAAAGTGCAATAAAGTTTTTAAAAAAGAAGGAAGCTGTGAACATTATTATGGAAACTCTTCAATCATGCAACAGCTGTCCTCAGGGTAACAATTCTTGGTTTGTTAAAAGTTTTGTTTTGCCTTTTTCTACAAGTGGTGCATGATTTGTAGTCATTAGAAAGTTGTCTGATGCCCCTACCCTGCTGTCCTCCTGCGTGTCCCACTCTGGGCTGAAGGTGTGGAAAGGTTGGCTCCCTTGGGTGCAGTTGGAGAACTGGAAGAGGCTGGAGAACGTCCGTCTGTTCTCTGACGTGTCGGGGAAGATCGCATCCTGGAAGTTGACTCCATGGGGGAGGATGTTGTAGTTCTCATCCATCCTGCAAAAGGAGACAGACTGATTAACTGTGGAGGAGTTCGCCTAAGAGGCTGCTGCAAGAGTTAAAGTAGTTTGGAGTTGGCATCAATTAAATCAGATGTGGACTTGCAGGTTCAATCAGATGCAGTGCAGTGTTTGTTGAGCCTGTAGCAGCATGTTGCAAAAGAACTCGGAACTGCAGCTGTCATCGTTTTGATTTAAGTACACTGGTTTGCCAACACATCTGTCAGTAGAGCATAGTATCATTAAAACAAACTGTAAAAGATGAGGAAGCTGAAGAGTTATGTGAATTTATTCAGTCTGGCTTTTATATAGTGCTTTATATAAATGCAAATCTGAACATTATTGTATTGTCTTTTTTATCCTATTACACTTTTAAATATTCTTCTCCGATGTATTAATTTTAATATCTTGTTGCTTTTATGTGTCATATTTTATTTTTTCATTTTTATACATATTTTTTAAAATTCTTATTCTTATTCTCAATGATTTTATAAACTACTTTTTTGTCAATAACTTTTCTGCACTCTTGTAAAGCACTTTGAACTGCAATTTAATTTGTCTGAAAGGTGCTATATAAATAAAGTTTTGTTGATTGATTGAAAGCTTAAAATGCCTTTTTCGCAAAATGCATGTCTGGCAGTGTTCATGGGGTGCAGTCTATTTTAATTGTAAGAAAGTGTTTGTAGAATTAGGCCTATTATTTCTAGTCCAAATGGATCTATTTGGTGGATGTGGCCCTGCTTTGGACCTCACCTGAGGAAAAAGAAGTAGGAGTAGTTTTCCATCACGGTGTGAGACTGACAGGATAGGTACCCAAGTCCGGTCAGGTTGAGCCTTGACCCAGTGGGCACCTCCAGCATGCTGCCCCAGGCCTGATCGCACAGCATCTCTACCTCCGCGGAATAAAGCAGTCCTTCCTCCGCGCCCTCGTACCCATAACCGAAGCCGAAGGGCAGCGAGTTGTACAAGCTGCCCGCCCCACCGCCCAGGGGCTCCCGGTGGATCGCCAGCACCCGGGCGTACACGATGATCTCCGCCAACTCCGCCCGGCATCCCTCGCTCAGGGGCCGCCACTCGGAGGGAAGCTGGCACCCGTGCGTAAAAGTGTCCAAATGCGTAAAAACGCCGAGCGTTGCAATCAGAAGAGCCGTAGGAAACATCCTTAGAACCCCAAGCATCAGGTTTACTTCAGTTTGTAAACCCTGTGGGGATTAATTAATCAAAATAAGTGTAATGTAAAAATGGACTGCTCTAGGCTGCTGTCCGGTCCATTCAAGCATCCAAGTTACAAAAAGTGAGTTCAAAGTGTTGCGTCAAAAGAAAGTATCACTTGTGACGGGTGCCTGGACGCTTGAGGATGCTTTACTCCACGAAATTTTTTAAAGAAAGAAAAAAAGCTAAGTAACTTTAAATTCTTCCACAACACGGTGTTTTCCCCTCCTCAACTAAGCCTGCTCATGCCCGGGTATTTATTCTCTCCCCAGACTTTTAAAGTGAACTCAAGTGTCAAACTAATTTGCAGAAATGTTATTAAGTCCAACCTGTTGCTGTGTTCTCTGTGTTTCCATCCCATCTGTTGGCTGTGGTAGGAGCACAAGCGCCACCAGAGCGCGCCTGTGCTGCGTTCACGGACTAATGGAACGCCCCGAAATTTAATTTAAACTCTAGCTGGTTGGTGTTGGTGTTGGTTTGCTCGAGTCTAGCCATGATTAAAGGACATATTAATCAAATTGATAAACGTAGATGCTTTTGTATGCAATACATAGGCAATGACAAATCATGTGTTCATATGTAGGCTACAGGTTATTCACTGGGCTAAATTAATGCGACCAGGCTGCACTATCTCCTCTGACAAATTGCACAATTTATTTGATGGCTAACTTCTTCACAGTGCAGACAAAGAACTGAATCCAGGAACACAGCTCCTGGCCTACTTCTCGACTTTTTCCTCATCTTGCACGTGAACGCATCCAAGAGGATCAATAAACGATCTATGGCAGTAAAGCAAGCAAGAGGCTTTTGTTGTTTAAAATAATTTCCAGAAAAGTTCTTGAGCGTATTTTTTTTTGTTTTAATTTTTACAGCTCTATGTGCATATGCATTCGTATTATAAGATCATTTGATTCCCACTATTACACCTGTAAATGCATCATATGCTGTTTTTATTTGATGCTCAAACACAGTTATTCGCATCTTTTAGCTTCTCCTGTTTGAAACTACAGTCTGATCTCCAGAGAGCTCTTTGGATTAGAATATATTTCAGTCACGATAACTCTCATTGAGTACTTTAACATTTGAGAGTTGTGACTTTTAAAGCTGACGATTTTAACTTGCACAACACTGCCATCTAACGGACACTAGATGAAATGAAGGATGAAGTCTTGCTTTTATTATATAATAGAGTTCAATTTACTTAGCAGACGCTTTAATCCAAAGCGACGTACATCAGAGATCAGAGAGTATCTTCTTAAATGATGTAAATCCTGAAATATTATGAGCACTATATGTTCTAAACAAAAAAATGCTAATGTTATTTTATTTATTTCGTTTTTGTTTTTACATTTTTTTGTTTTTTTAACTTTTATTGTAATTGTTATAATGTATCATTTTACAACATGAGGGACATGAGTGCAAGGTGACTCCTGTAGGGAAGTCCCGTCCTCATCTGTCATCTGCCCTTTTTCTCTGATGTCTGAAACATGCGGAGGGTCTCTTCTTCACAGCGGCGTGGTGCGTGCTCCCTACGTCACTTTGAGGAAATGAAAACCTATTTTAAAGCCACACAAGACACAGATGCGTCATGTAACCAATGTACACAGGAAATAAGGCAAATGATTTTCAAACTTTTTCAAAATTATGGTTGAAGCTGATTAAAAAAAAGTGGCCTTCAATTTAGATGTCAGAGATATATTGTAATAACTTAGAATATAACATAATAAAATATATATTTAATTAAATATAATGGAATATAATGTTATTTACAAAACAATTTATGGAGTAACAGAGTTTAGTGTAGTCAATATTTATCCATATTTAAATATATCATTGTTGCTTACATCAGAACTATATCAGTAACAAGCCGACAACAACAACAACAATGACATTTTATGGTCGCGTCTTGTGTTGTTCAAAGACTCAAAAACCAAAATAGTGAAAGTGGCATTTTATTTTGAAGTTGCTAACAGGAAGTAAAATGTTTACGTCCGTTACTTGACGCTGCAACAAAGCAGAGGCATCAGCAGGACAAGGTTGAGCGACACATTTTGTCATTACTCCCGACTGTTTGCTGTGTGCCTTTGGTGTGGACACACGGACTGTGTTTGGTTTAGGACGACAGGTGAGTTTAAACATTCTTATTGTGAAAGGTGAGGTGTGACGCAGTTTGGGTTGAACCGTCTCCGTGTTGTGTAAGTTACTGATAACTTTTCAGTGTTTGCCATGAGTCGCTCACGGGACAGGCCCACCTGAGGAAAGTGAAACTGAAATGTAACGATGACGAATGAAAAATAACATCGTTAACAGAGCTAAAGTGTGAGCGGTGGCTTTGGCGTATCAGTTATCTCACACTCACACCTGTTTACTGCCTCTAAGAAGTCATACCTTTACCTTTTTTTATTTGTTGTATTTCACACCACAAAAACCTGCAAAGCGGTTGTTTTGTGACAGTCATTAAGTAATTCGTCAAATAAGGTCAGGAGCAGACCACAGTATGTTTTAAGATACTGCTGCCTCACCAAAGAAATGTAATGAAATTACCATGTGATCAGCTGATAAGATAATTCCGTTTCAGCGTGTGTTGCTTCCTGTTGAAGCTCTGAGTCATCAGTGACGTCACCAGGGAAGTTTTCTGAACGTGTTATTGACAGTCATGATGGAAACAATGATGCGTCTCCTGATTAAAGATATCATCGTAAAGGCATGTTTATTCAAATCATTCAAAATAGCAACACAAATATAGTAGGCCTACGGAAAACAGTGCTTTGGTTGTTTTGCATCATCTTGCAGTTTATGCTGCAGAGTGAGCTCTCACTCCACAGTTTGCATGATTCCACATGTAGAAGAGCAGCAGCTTGGTTATGTGTCGCAGTGATTCAGTCAGCTCATTTTTATTTGTACAGCATCAACTCATGACAAGTGTTATCTCGAGACACTTCACATCCTATGGTTGAAACACGGCGCTGAATCAAAAGCAGCTGAAATAGCTTCCTTACAGCTACAGCACGATCAGATAAACTTCTAGAGAGCACATTAGTGTTAAGCAGAGATAATTCTGGCAGGACAAAGTCGAAAGTAATGAGGAAATGGTTTGATAGAAGAGGATTTTTGAGGAAAACTGTAAGGTTTTGGATTTCAATGCCATAAGCTAAAACAAGATCCAGGGTGTGGTTGAAACGATGAGTAGGTTCGTTTACACCCTGGGTGAAACCAACAGAGTCTAATAGTGACATGAAAGCTGTGCTCAGGCTATCATTATCAACATCCACATGGATATTGAAGTCACCTACAACAATTATTCTATCACTGCTAAGGACTACATTTAAAAAAAAAAATTCTGCAAATTCAGATAGAAATTCAGAATATGGGCCAGGAGGACGGTAAACTACAGAAGCCTGTAGCCTACAGAAACAACTAGAAGTGGCTGAAAGGTTCTTGAGACTGGATGTGAAAGACTTAAGAACAAGGCTTTCAAAAGAAGAAAAATTCAGCTTTGGTCGAGGGTTAACTGGAAGACTAGAATTTAAAAAATAGCTGCTACTCCACCACCTGGTCCGGTGTCTCGAGGTATATGAGTACTAAAATGACTGGGAGGAGTGGATTCATTCAAACTAACATATTCATCTCGACACAGCCAGGTTTCAGTCAAAAAAAGAGTTGATCAATATGCTGATCTGATATCAGATCATTCACTAAAAGAGATTTGGATGCTCAGACCTAATGTTCAAAAGTCTGCAGTGAATTTTCAGATTTTTTTTGCAAAATCGTATTTGTAGTTTTGATTCTAATGAGATTTTGACAATTTACGCCTTTTTTTCTGTGTTTGGATGACTTATAAAAACAGGTCTGGGCCGGGGGACAGACACAGTACCTATAGTATAACTACAGTTAGATATTGATTATTATTATTCATGCTTTGTAAAGAAAGGGTTTAATGGGTGCAAAATAAGTGAAAAAAAAAAATCAACAATATTTCCAACTTTTTCAGTTGCCATGTGGGTAAGTGATTGTTTTATCAGCGTAAAGTCAGGGTCCATGTCAGTCTCCATATTGGTCAAGTTATAGAGTAAACCTTGGTGTGTGTATCAGTTTACAGAGATTAATCATAATTCCAATTCATCAAACAGTAGTTTTGTTTGTGGTCTATCCACTTATCCCATTTAACACCCAGTTTTTTCCTGTTTCTAAGTAATGAGCAACGTAGACAGAATGACTAAGCATATTGGTAATATGGTCTTTCACTTTCTGTCTGTTCTTCCTCTCAGCGTCATGGCTTCCAGAGGCCCCATGATGAACGGCGACATCTCTCGCTCTACCGGACAGTTCGGCACCCTGGAGGAAACGCTGCAGCAGATGAACATCCTCATCCAGGAGAACCGAGACCTCAAAGGTGAGAGTAGAGACGTGTCTGAATGAAATATTTAGGACTTGAGCTTTTGATTTGTTGTTCACGCTTTTTTAAACTAGTAAAGATAATCCTCTTATCAGACCTGTGTGAGTGTCTCAGGTTAAAGTTCAGTAGATGTCGTGATCCATGAGGGAGGAGTTTCAGAGTTGACAGCCATAGAAAAAGGTCATGATTCAAAGGTCCTTAGCTTGAACATTGTGCCATTATTCAATTGTCTCCCATTAGAGGCTTTGCGTCAGACCAACCTGACGATGAAGGAGCGATTCGAGGGTCTGTCTGCATGGCGAGAGAAGCAGCGGGAGGAACGGGGCTTCCTGGAGAACCGGCTGGAAGAGGCTCGAGTCCGCGTGGATGCACTGACCCTCCAAAACCAGGAATTGAAGAAGAGGCTGGGGGAGGAGGGGTCGATAGAAGGAGGCTTTCTGGTAAGGACGCAACACTTACTATTTATCCTATTTATTAATTTCCAGGTAAGAGAAGCTTAGAGTCTATGTTAACACATAATACAGTGATACTCCAATACTCTGTGTGTGTCATCTCTAGGCAACGCCGTCCAATAAGAGCGCTGAGCTGGATGCGCTGTATGCCCAGGTTGCTCGCCTGCAGGCAGAGAAGAACGACCTGGTGGCCATGAACTCTGAGCTGCAGCTGAAGGCTGAACAGGACGAAGAATCCTTCATCACGGTCATGGTAAAAAGCGACACACATGTGCCTAAATGGAAATGACTACTGCACATTGGAATCAAAGAAACACAGTTTAATGGCAGAATGTGCAACATTTGACACATGAATATAACAGAGTCTGAGTCAAGACTGTCTACCTGCCAGCTGTACCGTTGTGGGAGCCGTGTTTACATCATGTTTACATCATGTTTACATTGTGTTTACGTGGACGGGACGGCCATGTGTACAAAAGCTGTTTTAGTCGAGGACTAGAGAAAAGAAGAATAGGACAGCCTGCTCACTTCTTATTTAGATGTCACTTGTTTAGATCACGGTGTGAATTTATGTGCAATGTTAAGCTACGAGCTAATCAAAGAGGGCTAACATTAGCATGCTAACACAACAATGCAGCACACAGGCAAATGCAGCCTGAGCAAAGGATGATATTGTCCGCCGCTTGTGCTTAATGGTGCTTAATTATGGTGCGTTCCATTTGATAACTCCTTCGTTCAAATGCGAGTGGAGAGGGGGTTGGAGGAGAGTGGAGGCTTCAGAATAGAGGAGGTGTTTGTTTTGGTTTGATGCTGGTGCTCTAGGGCGACATCTAGTGGATCAAAAAGTCGCACACTCTTCCTTTAATTGTGTATAAATCATACACTCGGGATTCCCACAGTTCCTTCATTAAAATGTCTTAAAAAGTATTAGTTTGACTTGTCACAGGTCTTACGTTGTAGACGGCGCTTTTATTTGTTATTTATTATTTTTGTGAATTTGCTAGTTCACTTAGAAAGAGAGAAGGAGGAGAAGAAATCAGGGAATGCAAGTTCAAGGAAATTTATCTTCAGGAAGACAAATGAAGGAGATGGTTGATGGGGACAAACACCGATAATGAAGCGCCTTGTAACAGATGCAAAAAAAAAAAAGAAAAAAAAAAAGCATTTCAATTTGGGAGAAAGGAAGTCAACATGATATCTGGTGCAAACTTGGTATCCATTGTCGTTTGTGTGGTTCTTAAATGTGACTTTAAAAAACGTGTGCAGCGACCCTGCTCGTAGTGATTGGGTAGCGATAGAGAACCAGAGGCGGGATCTGTAATTGTGCATTTTGTCCTCATAGGGAAGCGATGTGGCTGCCATAGGTGATCTGTCTGGTTCAGAACTCAGAAGATGTCCAGAGCTGAGCATGACGACCTCCCGGCTGGACAACGAGGAGCAGACTGTCAGCCAGCTTCTCCAGTCACTGAGGAACGAGACACAGCGAGCTGAGAGGCTGCAGGCTGAGCTGCAGGTCTCTGCTGCAAGGTTAGGATGGTCTTTCATTTTTTTGGGATGCAGCAATCTTAAGGCTGCTATCTTAAGCCCCAAAAGCCAGCGGGAGGGGCTTTCAGGATGTAAAAAGAAGCAGCAGAAGTTGAATGTATACACAAGTTTGTATGCATGTGTGAAAAAAGTCAATGTGTTTTCTCATTAGTGATATTGTTTGTTGTTTTTGGGCTCTGTGGTTCTGTCACTTGGGTTTGATCTTATCCCACCTCATAAAAAAACGATTCTTTTGCTCAAGTGCTTTACTAACATTTTCTGAAACAAATTGTCCGACAGAATAAACCAGCTTATGGAGCAGAAGAGAAATGTGAAGGACTCAACGAAGACCACCCAGACAGAGACCAAGGAGGATTCTGGGAAAGAGGTACAGGCTTTCTACTCAATAGTGAAAGAACCTAAACTAGCAGGGGCGTGAAAATGAACGATCTGTGTGGAGAAATAACAACGTACATCTGATTAGTTTCTTATATTTCGGTATTCGATCTTGTGATAAGTTCATGAATTATTGTAGGGAAAATATAATCTCTCCCATTAACCTACTGCGAGTATTTCAGCCCTGTGATTTTATAGTTCTGTTTGTTCTTTAATCACCCGAGATGATTTGTATTCTTGGGGGAACCAAAGCCGGCAGTCGTCCTCTGATGTTTGTCGTGTTTCGTTTCCTCATAGTAGCGTCTGTGTGTCATTATTCAAATATTTCAGGCTGCGTCTGAGGTGGAGAATCTGAGGTCTCAGATGATGGCGCTGTTCAAAGAGCTGCAGCAGGCCCAGAGCAAGCTGGATGAAGCAGAAGGCATGAAGAAGAACCTGCAGGACAGGTTAGGTCCCCATGGCGGGAAATCCCTGATCTCAATGCAAGCACAAAATGTTTCTCCTTTGACGTACATGTTCTAATCTGAACATGTTTATTCTGTATATTCTGCTTTCTATGCGCGTGTAGATGTCGGGAGGTGGAGCAGGACGTGGTCACTCTGAAGGCCCAGCTGGTTGAGAAACAGGCGGTTCAGTCGGAGAACAACCGGCTAAAGCTGCAGCTGGACAGCATGCAGGCCGAGAACCAGATGGAGCAGAGGAAGGCCGGGGAGGAGAGGTCAGACACCACACGTGTATATAAAGACTTTCATTGTCAATGTGTTTATTTCCACTAGGGCTTAATAATCTTGTACGGGAGGTGCGCCCCGTGTTTGGAAGCTGTAGTCTTCCAAGCGGGCGGCCCAGGTTCAAATCTGACCTGTTGCTCCTTT
Organism: Labrus bergylta; assembly: GCF_963930695.1. Taxonomy (NCBI): domain Eukaryota; kingdom Metazoa; phylum Chordata; class Actinopteri; order Labriformes; family Labridae; genus Labrus; species Labrus bergylta. Next base: position 15,430,821 of record NC_089217.1, on the reverse strand, counting down.
CCCACATTCCAAATTGTCTGTCTCCCTGATTTCCAACTTTATCCACTATCCTATCTCTACAATAAAGGCACAAAAGAAACAGCCCAAAAAGAAATCTTTAAAAAAAAACAAAAAAAAAAAAACTTGTGAGTTCGAGGAATATCCTGATAATAATCATGTTCAATATCAACAGAAATTTTACAACAATCCAATTATTTTTTAATTTCTTTTTGAATATGAAAGTTAAAATGTAGCAGTAAGTACGTGCAGAAAAGCATTTTATCGACATTGGAAACCCTGAGTTATCTGTCACTCTTAAGCAAATAGCTTTTGTTCAAACATGCTCACTGAGTAAACAGTAGCCACTTCAATCTTCCAATACAGGAACAACCTGGCTCAACTGAAGGATGCCTACACCAAGCTGTTTGAAGACTACAATGAACTCAAAGAGGAGAAGAAGAAAAGAGAGGTAAAATAACCAAAATCACTGAACCCAGTGCAGCTATGAAGTTTCAAATGCACAAGAAGTGAGAGGCAGACGTGTTTGATTGTCGCCCTCTGGTCCCTGCAGTCTCAGCTGGTGCAGAAGGAGGTGATGGAGGAGCTGCAGGAGCGGCTCACTGCTGCAGAAGAAGCCCTGGCTTCTAAACAGACCCACATTGATAAGATGAAGCAGGAGATCTTCCAGAAGGAGAAGGATCTGGAGACCATATCCGTCTTCCAGGCTCAGGTCAGACAGTGTCTAAAAAAAAATGTTTTTTTAATGAGAATTGAGGCTACAAATAAAATGTATGATTATTATGAACTATTTTGGACACATGGCTTTGTTTAGTCTCGTCATTCTTTTGCTTGTACCCTGTGTGCAGGCAGAGGTCTACTCCTCAGACTTCTATGCAGAGCGAGCAGCGAGGGAGAAACTCCATGAAGAGAGGGAGCGTCTGGCTGCTCAGCTGGAGTACGTAAAGAAGCAGAACGCCCATCTGCAGGACGAGATGGAGTCACTGGGCCGGTAAAGATTCAGAGTATTCTTTAAAAACCTGCAGTTGGACCAGAACAAGGGGGGGCTGACAGTATTCAATTTCTTCTCTTTTAAGATCACAAAATCCTTCTTTGCTTTCCCTTTAAACAAACTGGAAACATTCTACAGGATGGACTGTGAAGATTAAAAACTTCTAACTGTCATGAACCTGTTATCAGTGGAGTCCCAGTTCTCATTTCCTTTCTTGTAACAATATTTCTTCTGGTTCTCTGCAGGCAAACCCTGAACGAGATGCAGCTGAGACATGGGGGAGGAAATGCACATGGAGCCGGGGCGAGTCTGGTCGGAAGAGGTAACTCTTAATCTGTTTTAGAAACCGCCTACTGCATGCTGCTGCTGAACGTAGTATGTAGTGTGTACTTCAATAGTGTCTAGTATGACTGCCAGTCGCTGGTTATTTTGCAGTATGCCAGGCTAAACTGGTTTCCAGTCAAGGAATGTGGAAGTGAACAACAGCTGATGGCAAACGTTGCTCTCCGTCATTTTGATCACTGACCTGGCGCTTTGCATTGTGGGATACAGTATGCGGGAAGACTGGTCTGATGCATACTGTGAATTTTTCCCGAATCAGCGTATTCGGGTATTTTTGGCTTACTGCGGATCTCGCATTTGTTTGCATACGGTTTTTGGCCAAATCAGTTCATAGGACTAGTTTAGTAGGTGGTTTGAAAACACCTTTTTTTGTTGTTGTTTGCCCTGAGTGTAGACTTGTAGGCACATTTCCATTTTTTTGTACGAATGCCTTCTACCTGAATTAAAGCTTTAAAAAAAGGCTCTTCCTTTTGGGGAATAAGCTTTAGTGTTTTCTTATGTAGTTAGATGAGTAGATTGATACGTTAGCCCAGCATAAAGGCTGGAAATAGGGAAAACGCCTCACTGAAAGGACTTGTTAGCTGGGGCTGGCTGAAGAATATTTCCAGATCATGACTATCTGCAAAAAAAACTAATTTATTTCTGTTCTCTATTTTAATTATTATGAAGTTTCTGTTTGCATTTTGATTTTGGAAATGTAACAATTTCTCTTCATCCCAGGTCTTTACACTAAAATAAGCTAAGCTAACTGACTACAGACCTCGTATTCCTATTGTTGAGCATACATGAGAGTGGTATCAATGCTACAACTAACTCAACTAACTAACTAGCTAATAAGCATAATTCCAAATAACAATCTATTCCTTTAACCAGCTTTTAACGATGTTGATGAGCACAACAGTCTTGCAGGGATTGACGCCATAGTTTAGCCTTGTTTGAAAATCTGTTCGCCTCGTTCAGTTTGTGATCATTGTCTCTGACTCTCAGGTACCGACTGGCAGCATCAGGGGAATATTCCAGAACACGCCTGCCCCAAGTGCAATGAAATCCTGCCAGACCTGGACTCCCTGCAAATCCACATCATGGACTGTATAAACTAAACATCCATTACGACAAGCATCTATGTTAACAGCAGCTAGATTTGCACCATAATCTGAGTCTTCCTCTGCTTGTACCTGTACCTCTGCTCGCATCCTGAGACAGCACTCCACTGCTCCATGGGGGACCTCAGTGAAGCTCATCCAAGGACGGGAACACTGAGTTTTAAATATTTATTTGTAGGATTTGAAAGCTGTCCAGAGGGTTTATACACATCACACTGCAGAATAGAAAAGATATTAGAGTACTCATCCTTTCTCACATGTTTGACCCATGTCGTCTTGCACATATTTGGTTTTAGCTGAAATTCTTCCAAGGCAAAAAAAAGTCAGGGATATCAAACAGAAACTGCACCAACACTTTAATAAGACTTCAGTTTTACGCTGTCTTCCTGTCATGTACGCACGTAAGTTCAGTCTTTACAAGTATTTAGTAGCTGGAAGCTTTTTTAATATTTGAATGGTTCCTTGTCAAATAGAAATGTTTTTTCTCCCCTTTGGTTTAGGATATGTTCAATCATTATTGGGTTGTTTTTGTTGATGGGGGGGGGGGGAAGAAGCATGCACCATGTAGACACTTTAATATGAACAGACTTTTTATTTAGACTCTGCAGATGATACCTGGACATTAGAACACATTTTATATTAACTTGTTTAACAGCCTGTCTCTCTTCAGGGGAGCTTCAACACCTGGCTGATTCTATAGTTTGGAGATGATCGAAGCATTTTAAGTCTATGTTGTAATTCTGTGAATGAAAATAAAAAAACAAAAATGACAGTCTTTGTCTCATAGTCAATGTATCAATGATCAGAATTATACCAGCACATACTCATATTTTAGGTCTTGTAAAATCACGTACAGTTTAGATGTCCCACTGAAGAGCTTTACATGAAGTACTCTTACATGTTTATATCTGACTTTAGTGACACCTGGTGGTAGTATTGATAAACTGATTCACAATTACACATGTACTCCCATCCTACCCAGAAGTATGCAGGTACGCACATAGAAGCTTAACTAATGACATGCCACTTTCATTTGAAACAGGTATTAAGTTAGCAATTATATATATATATTTATATAAAATAAAGAAAATGTATGGAAGGGCGTTGTTGGTACATTATTCAGTTGCTTTTGACTTTAATTACCAATATACTAATATATCACAGTATTGGGAGTAACTTATGTGATGTCAGGATGATGTTGAATTCAACAATAAATCAGGGCATTGATGTATTTATCTTGTCACCCTGAAGTAGTTCAGGTGCATCTTTTCTTAGGCTCTAGACTCGGCTAAAAAGCGCCTGAAGTTAATTATGTATGTTGAGTTGGACACGGTTACAGAAATTTGTCAACTCGTGGAAAGTTAATTCACTCCAAAAACTTAATTTGCATATATCCACTGCAGAAGACGGTTCGTCCAGGGTACTTTTGAACAGGGAAAAAAACATTCACAGTGTCCACACTGCCCTCACTATATCGTTGCTTCTGTAATTTATTTTCACATAAGAAAATTCATACATTTTGGTCGAAAAGCCATTTTATAAAATTTCATTTAACCTTTATTTAAAGGAAAGGAAAGTCCCATTGAGATTAAAAACCTCTTTTTCAAGGGAGTCCTGGCCAAGAGGCAGCAAAAGTTACAGAGTTACACTCACAACATACAGACAGCAATTAAAATTATAAAAAGCAATTAGGAATTAAAATTATAAAACACAGTTACAAGTAAAGGAGGTCTTCTCAAGTGCTCTCAGTCTGGATTTAAAAGTATTCAAAGAAATCAGTTCAGTTGTTTTCCAGTCTTTTTGCAGCATGTTCCATGTAGAAGGAGCAGAGTTGATGAAAGCCCTTTTTCTGTGTGGGCAAATGGGCAAATCTGTGTGATTAGGTTACAGATGTAGGAGGGCAGTAGCCCAAGCATGGCCTTGTAAATAAAAGTGCACCAGTGTCCCAGCCTCCTGGTGGACAAAGAATACAGTTCACAATGATGGGTCATGGCTCCACAGTTAGAAATAAACCTCAGAGAAGCATGATAAACAGCGTCAATCTTACTTAGACATTTAGCTGAGGCATTCATATACATCAGGTCTCCATAATCTAAAATGGATAAAAAAGTTGCACTGACAAGCCGCTTTTTCACCTCAAAAGAGAAACAAAATGTGTTTCGGAAGAAGAAACCCAATTTAAGTTTCAGTTTTTTCACAAGATTGTCAATATGGGGAAGGTGAGGGAGTCATCAAGCAAGACACCAAGGTATTTGTACATATGAACCACCTCTATGACATTTCCCACAAGAGTGGACACTGTGGGGACAGTTTGAGGTACTTTCTTAGTGTTTGAGAACAACATTAGTTTAGTCTTGTCAGTGTTGAGGACTAGTTTTAGCTGCAGGAGTGTGCGCCATTCTAATGTACTTCAGCACGGTAAAGATTGCCTACCTACAGTGAGTGCGCCCTTCTGTATTTTTATGAAGGCAGCTCGTTGGGCACCTACAGGCACTTTGACAACACTGCGGGGTCCTTCGTTTAGCGCCAGTTTGGATTTTTCTCCCTCGCTCTGGGAGCTTCCTGGAAAGACAAGTAAGACTTAATGTTTAAGTTTTACTCAACAAAGCCTTTGAATTATACATAGATACAGGTATATATTATTTAAGTAAAAGAAACAATATAATGCCGCATCGGAGGAAGCTGTAAAATCCACCAAAGTTACTTTAAAGCTGGTAAAGGACACAAAGCTGTTACACTAGGTGAGTCTCCTTCACTTTAATTAAATTAATAGTAATCAGAGTAATCCATAAAACTGTCCCCGTATTGTTCAGTTTTAATATTCAATTAATAAATAAGCATTATTCATATTTCCAGCTGTTGACGTTAAAGTTTTAAGTTTCTGTTCTTGTTAAATGTTAAATGGAGTCATTTTAAATGGACTACTTCCTGAACACGTAACTTTACTCTACAGCCACTTTACTCCTCTTTTAAACATTAAAATAGAAATGTTCTGTTCAGTATAGACGCCGATGTGTTTTGCCTCATGTGACATATGAATTACACTTTGAGTCACTTTTATACGACAGTCAATACACACATTGTGGATCAGAATCAGAACTGAACCCAGTGCAATCCTGCATACATAAACACTTCTATGTATGCTGACCCTGTGCAATATGCATTCACACATCTGTATATGCAATAGAGCCATGTGCAACCACAGCAGCACTTTAAAGTTACAGGCTCCAGGGCAAATGTGCATTTTACACCAGAACCTCTTACTTATGTGCAAAACTCCAGCACTGTGACACTTTACCTCCTTTAGCAGCACCATAAGCACTTTAAGCACTAATGTACAGTATATGTTGTTGTCTTGTCATTACTTGTTGTTTTGATTTTTACTTGTCATCGTCTTTTTATGTAACTTTGTTTACCTGCTTACCACCAACCTGCCAAGGGACTACAGATGGAAATTAGCATCTGGCTGTAATCTGTCATATTCACATGTTTATGTTCATTAATGTGCACTCTCCCTATTTTAAATTAATAAATAAACTACTTTATTAATCCCCATTCAGTATTGCAGTTTCTCTTACACACAATATAGCAGTACAAATATAGTTATAGAAATATGAATAAAATAAGGAATGTAAGTACTAAATAAAGAAATAAGAACAAGAAAGAGGGTTAAAGAAATACAGCTTTGTACCAAGCGCATGCTCTTAAAATCGTATAGTTTGTTCTATAATTTCAGCAAACATCTGTTTGGATGTGTGCTACTATCGCTCAGGGAAAACATCTGTCAAGTAATTCTTTCTTTCTTTCCACAGAATAATATAATCATTTCACTCCTTGTGGGTCACCAGGGGATCTGAAATCAGCTGCAAAGTTAACATCTCAAAAATGGACAGTAAGTTTTGTGTTTTTACGAATAAATTCAGGATGTACTTTTAAAAATTAGGTTTGCAATATGTACATCGTACATCTCCTCTCTCCAGGTGAGGATGATCTGGACGTTTTGACAGCGCTGCTGGCTGAGAGCGAAGGTGTTAAAGACGACCAGGAGCAGGAAGACGACTTGGACGGCCTGTTTGATGATGACAACAACGAAGGGGAAGAGTACAAAGAGGGCGCAGAGGAAGGGAGCGACTTGGGGGAAGGTGACTCGGTGTCTGAGCTCTTTGGCGACGTCGACGACATTGAAAATGAAGACGCGAAAGAGAAGGAGGGTGAAGGGGGAAAGTGTGAGAGCCTGGACAGGTCTAAGGAGGACCTACAAGGTTTGTGATGATGCAGTCTGCTCTAACCTTTTGTTATGTCAGCCTGACGTGTTGGGTATGTGTTTACCTCTGCAGTTTATTTCTTCCTTTCTTAGGCGAGCTGAAGCGCATGCAGGAGCAGATGCAGCGGTTGCAGCAGCAGCTTGAAGCGAGCCAGAAGAGTTCATCCGTCAGTCCAGTCGCTAAAAAGGGGAGTTCTGCGAGTCCTAAACCAGTGACCCCCAATTTAAAAACCTCCAAACTGGCTCAGACCAAACCAGCGACGTCCACACAGAAGACAAAAACACAAGCAGGTACGTTTGGTTTCTTCGTAGCATGGAAACATTTGGAATGAAAATATAAATACTTAATCATTATTAATTAGCATAAAAAAAGAAGAAATCAGAGTGTGGATTTATACTTTTGGTTCCAGACGGTTGCCCCTTTTTAGATTTCTAAAACCACAAGATTTATAATTCCTAGAAATAAAAAGATCAACCAAGCAAAGTGTTTTTTTGTTTTTTTTTTAAAGTTAGCTTAGAGCAAGCGGCCAGAACAGCCAATAAGAAACCTGTAATAGAAATGTCTTAGATACATCCTTTAGTGCTTTATGAGGTATCTGTGATCGACAACTGTTTTGTAGTATAAAAAATATGGACAGGGTCGTTTTAGCTTTGAGTGCCTGTCAAAGATAGAAAATGCCAGCAATGAGTGTTTTCCCGTACTCTCGTCTGTGTATCTGTGTAAAACAAAAGAAAGTTGTAAGTTGATTGATCTTTGGTTTCCCTCGTCTTCGTTGTGACAGCAGCAGCATCTTCATCCCCTCCAGAAAGAGGAGCAGGACTGCAGCTCCACGAGTCCTCTGACTTTCTAGACCAGCTTAGTAATGCTGACTCCTTCAAACGCAAACCCAGGGTGGCTCACGCTGCCAAGCTCAGCACGTCACCAGGTAGGACTTACACTCACGCAGTCTTAACAGCATTAAGAGAACTGTCTACAAAGGTATGAGCGTGTTATCTTCTCTGGTCTCTCACCAGAAGAGAGAGGGCCTCTGGTGGAGATCAAGATCGGCAGCTCCTTCCAGCCAGTAGAGAGCACCAGCAAGGTCACAAACCCTCTGCGGTCACCTCCCGCCTCCCAGAGCAGAGCTTCTCCAGCTGCTTCAGCAGGACAGCATTCCTCTCTCCCTCCTCTTCCTAAAGATGTAGCTGTGGAGAAATACTCAGGACTGCGGCTCAGGTGAAAACACTGAAATTAAAGAAACACTGACGGATCAGTTGATGAAAATCAGCTGGTTTTGAATGTTAGGCTTTTCTGTCTGACTTTGGGCTCGTTTGGTGTTTCAGAAAACCTCGGGTTTCCTCCAGTGAGATGGACCGCAAGATGGCTGACCGCCGTCTTATACGCCTGTCACAGGTGCCGGAGCGTCTGACTCGAGAGAAGCTGGAGGACAGTGACTGGGTGACGTTTGCAGTGCTGGTCAACAAGGTCACGCCGCAAAGCAGCAGCAGTGTAAGTGTATGCTCAAACCTCCAAATGAAAGACTTTGAAAACTTGATTTAACCCAGGGGGCAATTCAGTCTCACAGTTCACCCAGACCATAATTACATTTACAAACAAACACTGAGTATGTCAGAGAAAACAAACCTGTCAAATAGATAAATAACCTAATCTAGCAGGACACCAGAAAGCGATTGGCCTCGGTTTTAGTAAATTCTTGGTTAAAAAAGGGGCAGCATGCTCCAATAAAGAATCCTTCCAATCTTATACTGGATCTAACACAAACACATACAGACAACTCCAAACCTTTTCTTGTGAATATACAGTTTTTCTTAAATGCATCCATAAACAGAATGTTGTATTTGCAACTGGTGGGGTTTTTATGGGATAGAAGAGGCCTTGGAGAGGCCGGCGCCGTCAAAAAGCCCTTCTGTGGGACCTAGCAGTAAGACCATCAGTGCCCCATGCCCCTGCATTAAGGATCGTGCCCCATGTACGGAGACTTTAGTCCTCCAAATGCACTTCCCGGGTTCAAGTCCAACCTGTGGTTCTTTTCCCTCGTGTCATAAAAACCTGTCTCACCACAATTTCCTATTCTATCCAATGTCCTATCAAACAAAGGCAGAAAAGCCCAGAGGTTACTCTTTAAAAAAGCCTTTTTTAAAGGTTTAAGTCCCTGTGACACCTGTTCTTTGTTTCTTCATTAACATAGTTGTCATGGCTACTCAGTCAGTGCAGTTTGTAAAATCTTGATTGGTTTGATGAGAGTGATGAGGTTATAATATCTGAGTCATATTTTACAAACCTTCTGTTGCATTGGAAACACGGTGTGCTCTCTCTGTTTTTTAACTGAGCGCTTCCTCCCTGCAGGGCAAAACCTTCAGCATCTGGAAACTGAACGACCTCCACAACCTGGAGGTGTTTGTGTCTCTGCTCCTGTTCGGTGAAGTCCACAAAGAGCACTGGAAGACGGAGCCGGGCACCGTCATCGGCATCCTCAACCCCAACCCCATGAAGCAGAAAGAAGGATACGATGGGGTGAGCCAAAAATCTCTTTATGTAATCTAAACAGAGCTGGTTATTTCCCCTCTCTTCAATGCAAAATGTCAAATAAACCAGTTTAGGGTCAGAGAGATTAACGTGGGGTCAAATGAGGTTGGGAGAAAGTTGAGTGTCAGTCGTGGTGAAGTGCTAACCCTGTGTGTTTTTTTATGTTGTAATTTGACTGGCTGGTTTGGATGTGAAGGTTTTCAACAATTAAAGTAGAAACAGTCTGGTGGTGTCTGGTGGCTTAAAAATAGTTTGCCATGCCATGCTGACACCAGCGACCCAACTGAGACGTTAAAAGAGGAATGTGGTGAGGAAAGCCAAAGCTATGCCTAGCTGCAAACACAGTCTCACACACACACACACACACACACACACACACACACACACACACAGTTACCACCCGCAGAGGGCACTTTTAGCCCCGAGCCTCTAATCTCAGAGGAGTAAAACAACAGTTTGGACACAACTCACAGACCCTCTGTAGAACCTCTTCCACTGTTTAGCTGAACCATACTGAGCTGCTGCTAACCTGTTAGCACTGTTGTCACTTTTTAAAATTCTTGAACATTTTCAGACGTCGGCTGTGAAGTGGGCGGGGCTAGTTCTGAAATTTATAACGATAAGATAAGAAGACATTTCTAACCAATAATAAAAACATACACGTACAGTATGTCCCGCCCAATCAAGAGCAACGATTTACTCTGCTCCTGCTCAGCCTTTCATGCTTTTTGTGACTGGCTGCACGCTCGCCGGTGAGGATGACTGCTTGTATTGCGGTGGATTTGGAGCCTTGCCGGGCGGAGTCGTGCAAAAAAGGACTCTCGACCTTTCTCCCCAAAGACCGGGGGGAACTCAGTTTGGTCTGGATGGCTCTGGACTTTGCCACACGGCTTCCTCTTGGAGCGATGTCCCGCCTCTTTGCACTTCAGCCTCCCCACTGAAAGCCTTTAGTTTGGCTAGAGTTGTGCCGCTGACCTCTGCTGGTCACTTGTGTTGAATTTAGGTTTTTTTTTCCATCGTGTGGGTAATCTTGACATAACGAGGGGGGGAAAAGATGTTGCTGCTAGCTCCTTCAGCGAGGCTACATATCCCAGGATGCTTTGAGCAGCGAATGGAATAGTCCGAATACACAATGAATGGGAGTGATTTTGATTGACACGTTTTGTTTGTTTTGTAGCTGCCCCGCTGCACACGGTCCTGGGAAATGATCAAACCAGCAAAATAAGCTGTTTTTCAATGAATGAAAAGATGTTTGTGGAGGCTTTAAAGTTTGTGTTGACTGCGTGCAGGTGAGCCTGACTGTGGATCACGCGCAGAAGGTTCTGCTGTTGGGTGAAGCTCAGGACTACGGGACCTGCAAGGCCGCCAAGAAGAACGGAGACCCCTGCTCTCAGATCGTCAACTTGGTGGGTTCATCTTCTCCCGCTGTGTGACCCTTTTGTGTTTCTCCCAGCACTCCGTCACATCTCAACGTTGTTTCTCTGCGCTTCATGTTTTAACAGTACGAGTGCCAGTACTGCCAGTACCACGTCAAGGCCCAGTATAAGAAGATGAGCTCGAAGCGGGCCGATCTGCAGTCGTCTTTTTCTGGGAAAGCTCCCAACAAAGTGAAGGGGAAGGGGAAGGCTGGCGGCGGCGGCGGCCTGAGAGAGCGGCTGTGTCAGGACGGATTCTACTACGGCGGTGTGTCCTCAGCCGCTTGCGCTGCATCAATGTGAGTGATCTGAAAATGTATTAATAATAAAAGCCCCTCGTTCTAAGTCTTAGTGAATATATCCAGAAACTCCCGTAGCAGACAAAAGCTCACACAAAGGTCACAACCTTTCTCCTCTCCATTTTGGATATGTTTGGAAATTCTATTTGCACTTTTCACAATGCGTTCTGAAATCAATTTGCACGCACTAATTGCAGGGTACAGAGCCAGAAGCTGTGAGTGTGTGTGTAGGCAGAATCCAAGCGGTGTCATTAACAGGTCTGTGTGTTTCAGAACGGCGTCCAAACCGAACAAACCGGGCCAGAAGACGTTGGACAAGATGTTCGTTAAGGGTTCGGCTCAGCACATCAAGAAGCTGGGTAAGGACTGATAGTTTATGTTTCACACGCACCTGAACAAAACCTGACATCACTAGAGTCCATGAAGGTTTCCAACAGTCCCTTTAATCGTGTTACACCTGCTATATGTCAGGTTTGTTGTACAAAATGTACTACAGGAAAGAAATGGAACAAAATGTTTCTTTTACTTGATCCTTAGGTCTATAAAAGGGAAATGAGGGTGTCTGTGGGCTAGTGGTTGGTCCTCTGGGCGGGCAGCCTGGGTTTGAATCAAGAGGGCATGTCGTTCCCCACTCTCTCTCTCCCCTCTGTTCACTCTCTTATCTCTACAATAAAGACATTAAAAGTCCCACAATAAGGGAAATAAAAGTGCATGAATTGCCCTAATGTTTAAAAAAAAAAAAAAAAAAAAGATTCCTCTTTTTAAGTATTTTTTGTTTCTGTGTTTATTTTTTTCCAGCTGTGCAGTCCGGTGAAGTCTCCGGTTGTTCGAAAGAGTTTAAGAGCCTGCTGTCGATGCCGACACCCGGAGCTCTGCAGCTGAAGAGGCACCTGACGCAGGGCGGCCAATCAGGTGCAAGAATTTGAAACATCTGACGTACTTAAGCTGAAAATGAAATATTTAATTTGTTAATGTGCCCTCCCGTCTCATGGCTCATCCCTGATTGGATTAAGTATACATTTCACAGTAATCAATATTTAAAGTCCAAGTGCTGATGAACCGCCGTCCATTCACTAAAACAATCAGTTCAGAAAAATGTGAGTCAGTCACTAGAGCCATTTTCTAGGCTCTAAATACTAGGGGTCAGACAGGAGAAACTGGGTTTGCACCTTATACAGAAATGATTAAGAAGTGAAGAAATAAAAGAATAACATGTTGTTGTTCCTCAGGCCCTAAAGATGTGAGTGGAGCCTCGGTTCAGTCCATCACCGCCTCAGACCTGCTGAAGCAGCAGAAACAGATGCAGCGAGAGCTTCAGGAGACCCGCAGGCGCCGGGCAGAGGAGATCCAAAATCGAGTGCTGCAGAGCTCAGCAGGATCAAGACCCAGACCAGCATCATCATCATCATCATCATCCTCATATGGTAGAGGGGGTCTGCTGTCCCCCAAAGCAGCCTCTGAGGCCACCCGAAGCCCTGTGACTCCACACACACCCACACTAGGCCGGGGCTTTTCGGAGGGTGACGACATCCTCTTCTTTGAGAACAGTCCGCCGCCAGCGCCCGCCTCCAGCGCTCTCAGCCTATCAGCCGCCAAGCTGGTTGCTCTCAAAAGGCTGAGGAACAAAGGGAAGGGTCTGGAGAAAGAAGACCCGAATGCTGTGAAGAGGAAGAGGAGTAACGACAGCACGATCAACGCCCGGGTGGAGAAGAATCTCACCTCACCGAAGGGTGTGTTCACAAGACGGGGAGAAGAAAGATGATGAGCATTTAACATCTCAGGACATGTACTTAATGTGATGTCCTGTCCTTCTACTCACTGTGCAGGTGAATCCGGTCAAGAGGAGGAAGAACCAGCTCAGAAGAAAAAGCGAGAACAACTCGACTATGTTCAATCGGATGAGTTTCAGAAGATCCTCAATGCCAAATCTCGTCACGGGGCCGTTCTGCAGGCGGTATGACGCGTGGCCGTTTATATTACAAGACCTTTTCTCTGGCTATATTTTGTTCCTTAGTTTTCATTTATATTTTTAAGCAGGATCTAATTGTCTTGATTGTTTTTTTCTTGCTATATTTTGTTCATTATTTTTGATACATATTTTAAGAAAGATCTAATTTCCTCCCTGGTTTTTTTTTTCTGCTTTATCTAAATCATTGTGAAGTGTGTGTGTGATTAAAGGACGATGCATTCAATTCCCCTCCTCTCAGGCGGAGTATCAGCTGCAGGAGCGCTACTTTGATCCTCTGGTGAAGAAGGAGCAGATGGAGGAGAAGATGAAGGGCGTCAGGGAGATGAAGTGTCGAGCTGTCACCTGTAAAAAGGTATGAATATGAGAGTGTGAAATGTGAGCACACTCGACTGTCTCTCAGTTAGAAGCAGGAAGAGTAACCTGTTTTTGTTTTTTTTCTCCCTTGCTTCCTTTCTTGCAGTGTAGTTACACCTACTTCAAGCCGGCAGATCGTTGTGTGGAGCAGAAGCATGACCTGCACTGGCACGACGCTATGAAGCGTTTCTTTAAATGTCCCTGTGGTCAGAGAGCCATCGCCTTGGACAGGCTGCCCAACAAACACTGCAGGTCAGTCTCTTCTCACCTCCTCACACATGTTTCATCCCCCCCCCCCCCATGAACCTTTAAAAATATTTTTTATCCTTTTAGTAACTGCGGCCTGTTTAAATGGGAGCGTGACGGGATGCTTAAGGTAACATCTCTCTCTGAATTAAAATGTTACTGCTGTGAAAAAAGGAACACAACTGATTTTTCTTTTTACGCTTTGCAGGAGAAGACCGGACCAAAGATCGGAGGAGAGCTCCTTCTGCCTCGAGGAGAAGAGCACGGGAGGTTCCTCAACAGCATGCAGTGACGACACCGACGCATTGTGGAGGGGGAAGCTGGGTAGTTTTATTAATTTAAGAGTCATTGTAGCTTTTTTTTTTTACGTCTGTGTGAATTATGTTTTTAAAGTGAGATGTTTTGATGTTGATTATGTAGATTTAAATATCTGGATATATTTGAAACAAGCTGATTAAAGAAATCATTTACAACTATTCCATTTCTTTTCTTGTTTTATTGAGTTTTCTTGGATGCATGTTCACATAGCAAATAAAAGTTGAACATGAATTCAAAGGTTGTCAGTCAAAGCATGTAAGGGTAGAATTAATCTGCTGAATACTCATCAGTTTAAATGTAGCCCATTTAAATGCTTCAGACAATTAGTGAAATCATCCCAAGTCCTGTGAAAGTCAATAGAGCACGAGTGATGATTTTTTTTTTAGAGAAAGTATACTACCTACTGGCATGCACTTCTTTCTTCCATCAGCATTATTGGCCTGGCTTAACTTCCATCAAATAATCCTATCCACTCTTCATGTGTATCCAGCAGAGACTTATTGTGTTCATAAGGACTGAACCAGTCTCCTGCATCAGGACACAAGAGTCCTTACAAAAACCCTCCATGTGTTTCCATAATAAGTGTTGGAGCCAGGTGGCTCTCACTCAAGCCTGCGAGCCGATCCACACTCTCTTGAAAAGAAAAAGAAAAAGTCTGAAGAGGAATCACAGCAGAGCCTTGAACTATAGCTCTTGTTTTGGAAACTATGTGATTCATGCCACATCATTTAAGTTAAATTGTGCTCATTACCCTGTTCATTACCTCTCCCTCTCCACCTCCTCTGTCTCTTCTCTGCCCACTTCTGGTCTAATATTTCCACTCTGGTATGTGGAATTCATTTCAGCCTGATGACTTCTGCAGCTCACCTCATCTTCTCTCCCTTTTTTTATTTTATTCCACGCCGCCTCCCTTTTCTTTTAAATACTTCAAATACCAGACGGAGCCCGGATGGGTAGAAACACATCAGTGGACTGCGATTAAGGAAACTCATCTTTATTTTTACTAAACATGTCCAGTTGTTAGTCTCAGGCTGACCTAAAGAGCATTGTATAGCTTGTATGTACATATATTTCAAAAAAAGTGAATGAAAACAAACATGCAAAACATACAGGATAGTCTCCATGTAATGTAATAACGTGTGGTTTAGAATACAAAAACTGCACCTTCAATACACTTTACAGTTTCATAAGGAGACACATTGCACAATTTAGCTTTTATAAAACATGTAAAAAAAGAAAGAAAACATTTATCTTGTAGATAAGAGTAAAAATAAACAACAACGTGGAGACATGGGCCAATCAAAATGCTCCAATCAGATTCACTGTAGTCGGCTCAGTGGTACCAGTAGTAGCGAGGATGGAGGCCGTCGTAGTGATACTCTCTGTACTGCTCGTTCTTCTCACTCGTTCTCTCGTTTTGCTCTACAGATAAAAAAAATTAAAAAAAACACATAAGTGTCTTTAATCAATATTTAATATTTATAGTCACATAGTCCTTAAATGTCAATCGCAGTCTATGGAAGCGATTAGCTCCGACTTCTCAGCTCCCCTCAGTAGATGTTTTTGTGTCTTTTAGCTAATTGTTTTGATTCCAACAGACCAGTTTACTGAGGATCGATCGGGTGCCCTGTGCACAGCCGTGTGCAGACAGCTTTCAATATCAGCGCACACCACGATCGTCCTGATCGATGCTTATAAAACACTGAAGCGATCCGATGATGCAAGTTTACTGCTTTGGTTCATTTTAAAGCTATCAACCTTGTTTGTGTAAGTAAAGTTCAGGTAAATGCAATGCTTGCAAAAACATTTTGCCCACTCATTTGTAAATGTGGACCACTCATTTTTTAATATAAGATTTACACATGCATTCAATTGTTATTTTCTATTCAAAAACAATGTAAAAAGCCTTTTACTTAAATATATATATAAAAAAAAAAAACGTGTTTGTTTCTGTAAGTTGACCATAACAACCTCATGGACCTGCAGACTGGAAACTAAAACTTGTTTGATGACTTACTTAAATGTGGCATTTACATCAATCATTTCATATTTATTTGCACTGGAAGGTATTGCTTCAGTTTACAGTTGGAATTCATACTTACAAGTGCTGAACCAAACAGCAGACAGACAAAATGAGCAACCAGCAGATGTTAATGGTGAACTTTTCAAATAAGTCGACAAGATTGATGCCACATATACTTTAAGTTATGTGATAAAAATAGCTCATTCAGGCTGACAATAATGACTCCATATTGGATTCATGTTTGTCTACTTTCAAGGCAAATGATGGAGACTTTACTTTTTACTTTCAGCACCAACCCACTGACCTAAACCACCAAAACATGGCTTATCTTCTTTATATAAAACCCAGTCACATCTTTATAGTTAGCAGTTCTCAATTTAGAAACCAACACAGCCACTATATCACACGGGACAGACGACCACAGGGGAGATTGTCAGTTTGGGGTGGACCACAAATGGACACTTTGATTTGGTGTGGAGTCTCAGGCACTGTGCTGTGGTCCAAAGGCTCGTGGGTGCCATGAAGTCCATTCAAGATCCAAACTAGAGCTCTGTCTCTCCGCAGTGTGTTCTTTCTAGTGCTCCGTCTCGTGAGCACTAACATTCAAGTATATGGAAGGGTTTTTCTTAAGGAGCAATTAAGGTTAGCCTTCACGACGTGATGCAAAGTTACTGAATGAGCTTGCTGCAAAGTGCCTGTGCTTTATCTAAGTGTTTTATTCAGTCTCTTTTAGAACAAATTGGTTTCAAATGTTAGATGTTTGCATTTTTATTCGTCTGTGAATGGCATGAAAAGGGGCGCGATATTCATTGCTAATCTCAATTTCACTTCCCAGTGCGTCTTACCATCACGCTCCTCCTCGACATAGTTCTCAAACTCATCCCTTTGCTCCTCATTGTACTCTCTCCTTTGTTCGTCTTTGGTGAGCCTTACCCTCTGCTCGGCTGAGTGGAGAAAAAAGGGAGAGGAGAACTCAGACAGAAGGAAAAATGTAATCCATATAACCACACTATGTCTTACTAATGATGATGATGTAGGTGCAGCCGATGCTGCTCCAAAAACAAAGGGGGGGTTTTGTGTGTGTTGGGATAGACTGTGATGGATTGATGTCACATTTTGTACATTTTTTTGTTGGCCATGTTGGGGATCATAAATTCAACCCACGTATTCCAAATTTGGTAGGTTTTGTCTTTTTGGATCCCCATAGAGTAAGCCAACTTTTCCATTTTGAATCTTTCCCAAATGATTCCAAACCAGTCATCAAATGTTGATGCTTCTGGATTTAGCAACTTTATATAGGGATTATAGTGTGTGAGGATTACATCACAACATGTCATGTTTACTCACAGGCATGCATGCACTCAGTGATTTGAGCCTGAGTTGTTTTCTACTTTCAATGTATGTTTGACTGTACAAGTAGTCGGCTGTTACTGTTACTAAGGTATTTTTTGCTGTTTCTCCCTTTCCTTTTTTAAAATGCAGACACAAATTCATCTCAAGTATAAACTCATCCTGGCCCTCCTTCAATAGAAAAGTTTTTTGGGTATTGAATAAGAAGAAATACTTTGTTAATCCTGTGAGGGGATATTCAATTTCACACTGTGCGTGCGTGCGTGCGTGCGTGCGTGCGTGCGTGCGTGTGTGCGTGCGTGCGTGCAGTGCGTGCGTGCAGTGCGTGCGTGCGTGCGTGCAGTGCAGTGCAGTGCGTGCGTGCGTGGGGTGTTTTATTTTAGCATCATCAGCTTATCTTGAAATGAGCTACAGGTATGCATCAGTTTTATTATAAAACTCACTAAAAAAATACTTTTCTTGCAAAGTTTATGAAATATTGTAAAATGTACGCCCTTTTTGTCTCTGCTGACCATTTCTCTTTAATCAATCATGAGGTAAAGGAAACCAAAATATGTTTCTGAAGGACAACCGTTGCTTTATAGAAAAACGATCTGAAGTCATACATGGTTATGCAATCATTCAACATCTGCTGAAAATATTTCACAAATCAGATTTGAGGACTTTTGAGCAGTGTGTGATTTTTTTCCTTCTGTTTATGTTACGCTGTTTCAATCAAACTGGCTGACGTAGGGTAGCAAGCTTTTCCGAAGATGACCCAATTATGGTATGGTTATCATAAATAAAATTCAGCCACGGAATAATCGTTCGTTTGCATGGAGACCCAGAATCATGCATCTTTTGTGCATCGCCTTTCTGGCAAAATTACGTCCTCACAAATGCACATGGCTTCCTCCTCAGGTTCTCAGGGTGCAACCTTACCCCATAATCAGCCTGATTCTAAGAGGGTTTTTTTCCCAAAGAATATGGACAGGTTTGTCCAGCACCGGGCCTTGTTTGGTGCTCTGATGGGCAGGAAAGTTAAATATGCCACAGTGTACTCTACTGAAAGATACAGATCCCTGTTGTCACTAACTTTTAAGAAGTTCCTGCAAATTTGATTTTATATACTTAAGTAAATGTAAGTTTTAAAGGAAACACATGTTATTTCATGAGTATGAAAACAAGTCTTGAACACACTTCACAGGTGTTTTTGTTCCTTTTGATTTACCCATGTGGATTGGATTGTACCGATGCTGGCTTTAGAAGAATGAGCTTTTTGTACCGAGAAACTGAGCTTGGGAGAGCCTGCTCCATACTACCCTGTGACTCCTTGTGTAGCCTCCAGCTTCTGTGTGTGTGTGTGTGTGTGCGTGTGTGTGTGTGCGTGTGTGCGTGCGTGCGTGTGTGTGTGTGTGAAGTTTAAGAGCTGCTACTGTATAGAGAGCAGCACCTGCTTGAGTTTCCATGACTTTATCTCTCTAATTTCTCTCTTGAACTTTCACAGCTTGCAGTCAAAACCTCAAACCCAAAGCATCTTCAGAGTCCAACTACAAACCAATAAAACCAACACTCCCACATGCACTCACATGTAGCTGTTGTACGGAAGGCCAAACATGCCAAAATTTAGACTGTCAGCAATTTGGCCACATGTGGCTACATCAACCACTCAAGCAACACTGAAGCATTTAAATCCCTTATTCCAACCAAATGCTAACCACTTCACTGAGAATCTACTTAATGGATTGTTCTCTACGCAGACGACTCAAAACTATTTTTTACTAGCGGATAACTGCAGCCAGCTGCTTGTTTTCTTAACAGACACGTTAAACATGATATTGAAGAACTTACCTTGGTACTCGGCATAGTATTGGGGTGATCGGCGGCTGCGTCGCTTGAAGAAGTCGGAGGCTTCTGACTCTGGCATGAACAATTGTGGTGCGGCCCCTTAAAGTCAAAGTGTTCAATATTTGAATGTTAAGGATGGAAGCCAGGTGGAGCAAAGTTTTGTAAACATTTATTCAAAGTGTTTAAACAGGTATCACCTTTCTGATTGTCTGCTTTTGAGTCGTCTCTGACGGCAGCATTTTCCACCACACTGGAAACTACAATTCAAGGAAAAGTAGAAATTCTAAAGTCCTTTCTGTAACATGTGCATGAGACGATTTTGTAACTATTTGTTAAGAAATGACTTGTAAAGAGTTGTTAAGTTGTATTTCTAACAGTTTGCCCACTCAGATTTGTTAATGTGGACCAGTCATTTTTTAATACAGGATTTAAAAAAATAATAATAATGTAAATAGCCTTTTACTTAAGAATATTTAGCATAAATAACAGGGGGAAAAATATACTTTATTACTGTAAGTGGACCACACCACCTCATGTCCCTGCAGACTGGAATTAATACATTCATCATTTGCATGTTGTTGTTTTTTTAAGGTTCATTTTGGGGCTTTTTGGGCCTTTATTTTTAGATGAGACAGTGGATAAAGTCAGAAATCAGGAAAGGAGCCACAGGTCGGATTCTAACCTGGTCCGCCCCTTTGGAGGCCCCTGGCCTTCGTATATGGGGCGCGCACCACTACACCGGCATCCAATCATTTGATACATAAATCATACAAATCATAGAAAACTACAACAGATCAGCATTGGATATGTTTTACAAGTAAAGAAATACAGGAAGTGCCTCGGCTGCTAAAGTGACATTTGTCACAACTATGACAGCCTCAGTTGTTTGTGTCATTTTTATCAAACCATGGCCGTGCTCGTTGGTTGGCCTTGGAAACAGCTTGACACAATCTATGTGTGAGAGCTGACCTTTGAGATTCTGGCTGGAATACTCTTGGACATCTCTAAATGAAATTACAGGTTTGGTTAATTGCTTTAAATTGAAAAAAAAAGAGAAGTTTCCTTGGCCCATGTTTTAGAAAACACAATGTTCACCAGTACTGAACTCTTAAACAATAATTTAATCTTGGATTCAAGAGTTAAAGGAAACGAACAAAAAATCATATTTAACCCCTAAATAAGTTTATGAATGTGCTATTTTATAATGAAACTAATATTTTAAAACATATTTAAAATGTGTAAAGTAGGTCCTAACAGATTCAAATTCATTCAAACAGATCACATTCAACAGGTGAAAGGATTTCAGGACAAGTCAGTGCCACAAACTTTCCTCATCTCCCCTGAGGATGTATAATATCCCACTCCCGCCACCCACCCAGACAAGGTACTCACAGGTGAGGATGAGGAGGATGGAGATCAAAGAGAGCACAAGTACTCGAGTCCAGGACATCTTGTTAGAGAGAGAGAGAAGAAGGTACTATACTGGATTCAGCAGAACATCGAACTCAAACTGAAGTGAGCCGAGAGAAGGGAGAAATATGAAGGAGGAAGGTGGCAGAGGCAGGGACAGCGGAGGAAAGTAGGAGGAGGAAAAGAAAGAGAAAAAAGGCTCAGGGACGGGAGGGAAACAGCTGGAATGTTAATGTCCCAAGGGAGAAGATGAAGAAGAAAACGAGGAGGAAAGGAGGAGTGATGGGGAGAAGAGGAGGACAGCAGAGTGGAAATCAGGATTTGGTTTACGTGGAAATACAGTATGTCAACAAGCATCAGCAGCCTCAGTTTGGAAAAAGGTTATAACAATTCAAAATATGATACCCAGACATCCTGCAATTGGAGGACTAATTTGGTGATAAGATTTTTGAATTTATATACATTACTGCAAGCTTCAGGTATTTTTTTTTTCATCCGATTTCAAGGCCACATATGGGCTTCACGACAAGTTGTTCCCTCAAAGCACACACATTTCATTCTACAAGGTAATGTGCTTATATGTTAGCAAACATGAGATTTTCATTTGCATAATCATAAAGGCGCAATATGTAACTCTGACTCATAGCGTTAAAAATGGGTACTGCAGTTCACAATTCAGAACATTGAAGAGAGCTGTCTCCCACCGCTCTCTCTTCGTAGAGTCAATGTGCACGCAGGTTGCCATGTGGCAGACACGGCAGCTTCAGTGTTTAGCGAGCTCTGTGTTGGTCTTGAAACCTTTCTCTGTTCTAATGCCTCTCCATTTTTCAAACATCTCCAATATTTATTCTAGTTTAACCACGTTTCTGGTCGTGGAGCTTATTAGGTAAATGCCATTTGCCATGTTGGTTTGCCATTTGCTAGGCAAACTGAGGGGCATCCAAAACGGCCATGTGGGGATGCTGCCTACTTCTCTGGTCAAAACAAAAACAAAGCATTCTGGACCGGAATCTAAACTTACGAGGAGGACACACTGGATACTGAATGGTTTGTTTTTGTAATGACCAGAGAAGGTAGGCGGTTTTAAGGTACCCTACACTGTCCCTTTGCCCCTCGCCCCTCGGTTTGCCAGGCAAACAGCAAACCCACAGGTGCTGCAGCAATGAAATCAACTGGTTCAGATGAAACTGATTCCACCCAACTTAAAAAGCCTCTGCATTTTTCTTATAAGCTCCATGACCAGAAATGTGGTAAAACTTGGATAAATATTTGGGAAGCTTTTGAAAAATGGAGAGAGGTTAGAACACAGAAACTTTTCAAGACCGATGCAGAGCTGGATAAACACTGAAGCTTCAGTGTCCACCACATGGCAACCTTTGTGCTCATTGACTCTAGGAAGTTAGGGGTGGGGGGAGACTGCTCTCTCCAGTGGTTTTAATTTGGACTGCAGTACTCATTTTAAACGTGTGACAACCCTGTCACCAGACCACTGGGTGTCTTTGGCTTGCTGCTGTTGTCTATCTTTGTGATTCCTGCAGGGGGTGTGTCCTTCCTGGAGGCTCATCGGCAGGATCAGCTGCACCTGGACCTGGTGCGCCCTTGTCTAAAAAGATCTGCTGGTTTCCCTCCTTCACTCTCTGACTCTCTGGCCCTCAGCCTGACCGACGTTTGTTGTTGCTTTAGTTATTTATGTGAGTGCACTCTTCAACACCTTGTTATTGATAATTAATGTACACATTTTGTAATATATTGTTCATTCTATTTGACAACTTCTGACTCATCCCATCTTTTACCATGACCCAAGAGCCGGGTTATGAGTTACATATTGCTCTTTTAAGATTGATCTCTTTACTAAATATATTCAAATGGATTCAATGCTGTCAAGTATGGTTGGATGAACTGACAAAAACGAGGACACATCTCTCACTACAAGTCAATCATTAATAGAGATTAATCCCTGAGGTCAATAGACCTTAGTGTATGGGGGTGAAGTTCATACAGCTTTGATTTCCACATGAAGAGTTTGTCGGGATCTAATTTGTTTACAGCATTTGTTAAACAGAAGTTTGCTTGGCTAAGTTCACCAATATCAAACTGTAAATGAGGCATGATGTCAGCCTGCTTTCCAAAGTTTAAAGCTGAGATCAGCCCTTAATGCCCAAACAAGATGCAACATATCTATAAAATGATAGGAAGAGATGCTATGTTGCTATCATTGAAACACTATTAATAACAGAAGTTGACAAGCTGTGCTGAGAAATGACGCTGTATGCCTTGTGTTACCTTTCATGATTTACTCGTTTGTGCATCGTTGCCTTCCTTAATGAATGGTGTATATTTCCCTCGCAGGCAGAGTGTGTGCAGGTGTTAACATCTTGATGCTGTGCTGGACCCATTCATTATCATCCCAGGTATGAATGAGCTCACTATTTAGTATACAAAGCTTATTGCACTGACTTGAACCGAACCAGTTGCTCTGGATTTTTTTTTTCCTCTAACGGTGTCAGAAGCAGGAAAAAGCGTTTGCAGCTTCCTTTGTAGGAAACTGGGCAGGGTGAACGGCCGAGCCGCTCCGAAAATGAACAACAGATCTGCGGTCTGGGAAGCATTTGGCAGCATGATCCTGCAGTTAGGTGGCTGTGTGCGGAACTATTTGATGTGTGAAATTGTGCTTTTATGTTAATGTGCATGTGTGCATGAACAAAGGTGCTTTCATAAATCTATGTTTTTTTTTATGTTGGCTGTGCATGTTTGTGCACATGTGAGTGTATCTATGCAAATATTCCTCAGTTCAGTGTGTGTGTGTGTGTGTGTGTGTGTGTGTGTGTGTGTGTGTGTGTGTGTGTGTGTAAGCCTCTTCATCTTAGTCCTCCTGCATGTCAATGAATTTCCTGCTGTTCTGATTCTGAATGAAACTATGAGCTCAGAGCTTCCCTCTGGGTTTGAACAAAGACACTGTGTACAGGATCTGTTGTTTTGGTTTTTTTGTTTTTATTTGGGGGGGTGGACCCAGGAAATAGCAGGGCCCCCGTCTAAAAAACAACCAAACATCTGAGACCAACATGAGACTGTTCAAATGTCGGTCTGTGTTGAGCAGTTTCCTCAGTAAGAAGGCAAAGTCAGGTGACGAATAGCGAGTCATAAATATAGAGGAGTTAGCTTTTTATGTCTTTGAATTTGACCTGTGTGGATAATGAGGTGCAGTTCCAGGCAACACTCGGCTTCAACATATTGCACCTGGCTTTCGAGCAGCTTGTTTACTGGACAATAACCTGTTATTGTTGAGGTTGAAAACAAATCTGAGTCATTGCGTTTTAAGACAGTAAGAATGCGGATAAGTACACTCTTATCTGTTGTGACATTGTTTTGTTCAGCCAATTTTTCTGGACATAATGGATCTTCGTCCCATAATCCTTTGTGTTTAAGGCTTGTTCTCCCTGGTTACATAATTCACCATATTAAAGTAAAGGTTGTTGTCCTCTGTAGTCACGCTCAAGGTTGGCAGCTCAAAATGTTTTATCCACAGAGTAATGTGCTTTATTTCTCCTTTCATTGTCACTTTTGTAAAACGTATGAATTGAAAATAAATTATTTGCCCTCATTAAAGAAATTAAAATATCCTAAAAGATACTGGTAACCAAGCATGATTTTGAGCCATATTGTTAGGGTAAAACAACACAAGCTGGTGTTGTAGTACTCAAAATCAGTCTCAGTCTTAAGACAACTTTTTGAAAGTCTCAGAATCGAAAGCATTTTTCTCTGGGTCTCAGACTGACTCCAGATTTTAAACAAAGACCAGTCAAGACCACCTCTGCCAGGCTATTTTCCCCAAGTCATTACTGTGATTATGACTACTCTCCAGAGCCAAACATATTGATTTATGTGTACACATATCTTCTTTAAACGGCTCAGAAACTGAGAGAGTCACTGAGTATAAATATCTTGTCATATGGCTCGATGAACAGTTTACTTTTAAGTTCCAAGCAGAGGCGCTGCGTGTCAACAGGCAAGGCAGGCAACTGCTTGGGGCCCTAGACCAGTAGGGGGATGTGCACATTTTATAATGACAGTAGAAAACCTCCCTAAGGGGGCCCCAACTGACAGCACTCAATGTCCCTGTGAAAACTCAAATGTGACACTTAAAGTTGCCGTTGGTGTCAGATAATTGACATAATGGCAGTGAATGCTGGTTGGAGGGGCCCCCAGTGAATTTTGCTTAGACCCTTTAATCAGCATCTCATTCATTCTGTAGACTTGTATTTCAATGTCTGTCTCGTAGCTTAAAAAATCTAAACAAAATCTCATTATGCCGTTTTTTAATTTTATTATTAATGCTAATTCAACATTTCATTCATCACAGCTTGATTCTATAAAACATTCACTCATCGTCAAGAAATCTACAGAACATTAAGTTAACACACTGAAAACGTTATAAGGCAGTATCAGGAAAAGGCCTCAGTTAGAGCTGCAATCAACCCTGATTCTTCACATCATCGTTCTCACATATTGCTTTCATTACTCTCTTTTTCACTTTGCTCTACCTCTCACACAAACACGATCACTTTTCTTTATCAACATTTCATGTCCTGTTAGCTAGCCTGCCTTTAAAATTAACATCCCTTTAATTTCCATTTTTATTAAACAGCTTGATAAACATTTCAGGATGCATTCATGATATTCTTTTATTCTTAAGTGCTATGAATGCTAGGGCCCAACCGATATGGGATTTTTGGGCCGATACCGATAATAGGAAGAGAAAAAAATCTGATAAATCTGCCGATATTTCTTTGATCTATGTTCAATCTTTAGAGATAGATATAGGTATTAACATTTATTGCGTTTATCTTTTTAATGTGGTTACCAAGCACTTGTGGAAAAGATACAAGTGACTGCCCATGTACGTGCGTCACCGCTTGAAACTCTGGAGATTGATGATGCTTGTTGTAATCCATATAAGGCCCTCTGATGGTGACAGAGAACTGCTAGTGTAATACAATGAAACTCAAATGAAATGCTATTAGACTGGTAAATAAATGCAGTAATATCGGCGCACATCTGCGATAAAATTAGCCAATACCGATAGTCACTTGATACGCTAATATCGGCTGCTATCAGCTAGTGGATTTATCGGTCGGGCTCTAATTAGATTTTTTTAGTGCTTTAAAATGTTGTAAAGCGAGCAGTTGAAGGAATCCTGAATGTAAGGTACTTAACATCCTGATTCTTCTCATGAAGGACTCTGATAATTTCTTACAAGATCTTTCTATTGAAGATGTTTTGGATTAAATTCTGGACACGTTACAGTGAACATAAACTTATCGACGTCAATTAAAAGTACAGCAATTCAACTAAAAATAGCATAACTACATTTAAAACTGTAGGTGATTCAGGAGAATTAGACAACAAGCCCTTTTGGCTTTGAAATGATTTCCCGGGTACTCTACGGATGCATTGAACCCTCTCTGTGCTGGTCGTAGTTACCCTACTGCTTCCTCTTTAATCACCATCAGTCTGTTCTCGGCGTAGCGATCGGTCCTGCTGCAGCGTAGATTCAGTTTGTATCAGGCCTGTGGGTGTCATTACAGTGAAATCCTCTCTCCTTGCACCAGGCGGCCTCTGAAAGCCCACGTATCCTGCGGGGGACAATTTGAAAGGGTTAGTCCAGCAACAACAACAATCAAAGAAATTAGAAAATAATCTGTAACGTATTTAAATTGTCTTTATCTACCATGTAATTAAGATGCGATGTCCTGAACTGATAATCTGTAGGAGCCATGATGTGTATTTTAACCTCTGTTGATGGTTTATGTTTCACTCCTTATTTGGGTTTAATGCCATTTCCAGTCATTAGCAGTGGGCGTGGTGTTACCTTATGTTACCTGTTAAGTTGTGTGGAGGGACGTAGACAAAGATGGTGAGTGGGTTTGAATATTTTTTGTTGACTGTCACCATCATCTTTTGGACTTTTGCTTACTTAGAATATTTTTTGTCCCTCTTCAGTTTTTAGAATTTATCTGGACTTTGATTTTATTTTCATATGAACAACTCGCAGTGACGGGTCTCAGTGCAGCATTCTTCAATCTCCACCGCCACAATAAAACCTAAGTAATGGATGCTGCTATACCCACTCATCTGACCAGATTTCTCCGCTGTATTATTGCTGTTTTACATTCTCTCATAGCCAAATTACATCTAAGTGATTCCAAAATATGAATCAACTTGACACGCTTGTTGGGCTCGGTTTCAGTCACATGCATGATAATGACATGCAACAACGACCACATGCTGCTATCTTTCTGCTATGATCCCTTTCAGGCTTCATGCTTGCTTTGCAGCGGCTCACTGCAGCCTATATGTAGCTCATGATGCAGAAATAATAACAAAGGGATTCTACAGTTCTCGAAACACATCTTCAGCTTGTAAACAACAACAAGACAGCAAGTTGTGTTTTGGTATTCTACTTAATTAGAGATAAAGCATGCTGCTGTAATTTGTCTGTTTTATAAATAGCTGTTCTGCCAGCTATGATCTTAGACTGGAATATCTGTTTAGATGTTTGGATGTCTCAATAGGGCACTTAGCAGGCTATTTAAAGCACACCGTCCTGTTAGTGCTGTCTACTGATGCTGCTGTTATCATCATGTGGCTCACTGAGAGTGCATCCTGGAATCATGGAAACAAATGCCCCCACGCTGACTGGATCACATGTTGAGTGCTACCTAGCCCAATCAGAGGATTACACATCCTGTAATATATCGCTAACGTCTGGCTTTTGATTCCTAATCGTTTAAATGTTGAGCCCTTATCTCCGCTCGCTCATCGCTCTAAACTTTAAAGTGTGTATTTGCCAATGGAAACAAGATCCGAGCTGAGACAACAAGCATCACCTCATATTCATAGATCTATGTCATGTGACCCGCGTGGAGGCTTTGAGGGCAAAAAAATAAAGAGTTTAGGAAAGTGGCTGAGACCATTGAAGACACTACATAGCTGTTTTGTTTTTCATTCTTACACCACCTGACAACCACAAAAAAAACCGAGGGTATTGAGATACTCTTCAAGCTTTGGGCAATTTCAACGCCTTTCACAGCAGCTGTGACACTATTTCAATCGCTAAATACAGCGAAGCCTTTACCAGAACTTCAGTTTGGTGATGGTTACTTCTTTAAGTGCCTACAGTAACTACAATGAATCAAACATTAAGTGTCCTCCTGCCCCGTTCAAATGCATTAACCACATAGTGAGCAGGCTGAAACACCTTGTCCTGGTCTGTCTTCATCTGACAAAGAAAACTAATCTGGACTGTCTTCAGATATTTTACAGAACAGCCGACATCTCAGATGATGATACAATGGACAGTAGAACAGAAAGAGCATTTCATTTTCTACCTCACCCAGATCACACAGCGAACACTTTCTCTCCGTTTGATATTTGGCACCACCAATTCGATAATTGTATTGCACAACTCAGGCAACGTATGACAATATACTGCTGTATCTATATTTTGTCCCACTCCTACTCATAACAACGGACAAATCTTAAGAGTACTAGTAAACTATTAACCAGAGCCCAACTGATTAATTGGCCAGCTGATAATATCGACTGATATTAGCATATCCAGTGACTATCGGCATTGGCAAATTTTTATTACAGATATTCGCTGATATTACTAGATTTATTCAGCAGTCAAAAAGCATTTATTAGAGTTTCATTGTATTAAAGTAGTCGTTCTCCTTCACCAGCAGAGGGCGCTATATGGATTACAAAAAGCATCGTCGCTCTCCAGAGTTTCAAGCGATGACGCACGCATTTGAGGGATCAACGCAATAAACAGATCTAAGAAAGATACCGGCAGATATATCGGTATCTGATTTTTTCCTCCTCCCTGATATCGATATCGGCCCTAAAAAAAAATCCTGTATCGGTCGAGCCCTTCTATGAACGATCTACACACTCTTTCGTTCTCATTCGTCTGCTACTGTTTACTCTGACTGAAATGTAGTCATACAAGATTTTGTGCAAAAAGAATCGAAAATAATAATAATCTAGAGGTGATTCAAACACTTTCAGGTCTCTTCTGTCATTCTGTGTTGTCATTTGAACGTCTCACCTCGAAGCTGATTTGGCCCAAAGCATACTTTCTGGCAGCGATCTCCTGCACCTCCTTCTCTATGTTCTCCTGCGTTGTTCCCTTCACGTCGATGTAATAGCAGTCAGCGCCGGCATAGTGGCAGGAGATGGCCTACACACACACACACACACACACAGTACGACACTATTTAAATGCTGTATCTATTATTACCATGTGACACCTGTTTGTATATGCATGAGGTCCAGGTGTATTATGGGTAGTCTGGTACCTTGCGGAAACCCTGTGTCTGGTTCATGCCAGAGCCATGGATCAGCAGAGGATGGAAGAAGACAGTATCACCTTTCTCCATCTCCAAGTGCACCCTAGGGTGCTGTGGGTCATAGCCACGCACTCCATGGTACATCTTGTTGACGCCACCCTGACGACACAAGACCAAAGTTAATTCCCTGTATGTCTGCGTACCTGTAGAATCATGTGTGTGTTTGTGTGTGTTTCTACCTCCCACTCGGGGTAGTCGTGCTCCTGCAGGGTGCCAGTGTGGGTTCCCGGCAGGACGACCAGGCAGCCGTTCTGCCTGTTCACTCTTTCCATCGCAGTCCAAGAGCAGATGATCCTATCAGCCGGGCGGAATGGGAAGTAATGCAGGTCCTGGTGCATCGGGTGACGAGATGTCTTCTTACCTGAAACAGCAGGAGACAAAAAATGTTCTCTAAAACCTGACTTACAAAACTTGATAAGGATTTCCAAATTCCCTTTAATTTTGAAGGGGGAAATGTATCCTTTAATTCCCAAATATAGAGGTCTCTGACTTGGGTCTAGAGTATTCTGCAGCAATGGGCACGCCAGTTTTAATTGCATGTATTATTTAAGGGCACCATACCTGCATCGGGGGGCTTGTTGATCAGCATTGTGTGCATAGCCATGATGTTGGGTCCAGTAAAACACTCCACGTACTTCAGAATCTGTCACAGAAAGATACATCTTTAAGCATTCAGGGTGTAGCTGTTTAAACCTGAATTCACTTTTTGAAAAGACAAAAAACTGAAGAAAAATGTTTTCTGTTAGCCAGAGGTGCTGTTTGTCAACAGGCAAGGCAGGCAACTGCTTGGGGCCCCAGAACAGTAGGGGGCCCCCCAAGGGCTGATAAACTTTAAACCACAGCAGTGGCTCAAAATGTGCAAAGTTTGCAATGACAGTAGGATACCTCCCTAAAGGGGGCCCCATCTGACAGCACTCCCTCCCCTTTGAAAAGCAGGTTGGAGGGGGCCCCAATGAATTTTTGCCAAGGGGCCGCACAGACTCTAGAACTGCCACTGCTGTTAGCATGAGTTCTTGTAGTAATTAGTTCAGTTTATGTAACGATGCCTGTGTCTCTCGGTTCATGTAGTTTTTTTGTATTACAACTAGAGGGCGCCAAAGCCAAAAGAAAGTGGCTTTAAAACCTGTTTATCAAATACCAAATGATACCTTTGTGTTTAATCTAGTACACTGCTTTTCCAATCGTTAACTTAATGAAGTTTTTAGCAACAGGTTGCAAATGTGTGGCGTACCTCAGGTAAGGCGCAATACCGGAACAGCTCAGGATCCTCCTGGAAGTCTTGGAGTTTGGAGACTGCTTTCTGATCCGGAACATATTCTGACTTAGCGATCGCCACGTCCCTCATTACCACCAGACCTGGGACCTTCACTTCCTGTCGGGAGATCCGTTCAAACTCCTTCCTGTTGACCAATCACACACACACACACACACACACACACACACACACACACACACACACACACACACACACACACACACACACACACACACACACACACACACACACACACACACACACACACACACACACACACACACACACACACACACACACACACACACACACACACACACACACACACACACACACACACACACACACACACACACACACACACACACACAGAAACTCTGTTACCATAAAACTTCTAATAAATGTCTCTTTCACTTTTTAAATAAGTTTTGACAAATAAAGGGTGTCTCCCTCTCCCCATTTTTAGAAGTCTTCAGGTTCAGTCACTGTTATTAAACGTGAGGTTTTCATGCTCGTACACTGGTTTGAAGTTTTTTCTTTCCTGTTTGCAGTTGTAAGACTTTCTGATGCTCACTTGAACCCGTCGATATCCTCTTCAGACACCAGATTCTTGATGAGGATGAAGCCATTCTCCTCATAGGAGAGTCGCTGCTCGGGGGTCAGCAGATCATTATCGACAGTGTACCTATCAAAAGAAGAAACAACACACACTAAATCATCAAAAAGCTACTTTGGTGTAAATCCACAGAGGAAAGACTGGAAAGAAATACTCATAGTCAGTGTACATGTAAACAATGCATTGAAGTCATACTGGGTTTAAGAGTGAAGTCCAGAGGCCGGCTAAGAGAAGAAGAGTTATTAAACCCTGTCGTGATAGCAAACTGGACATGTGAGAGTTATCTATCTGGAACTTTGCTCTTCAAAACAGCACAGAAAAATGCTGCCAACAGGAGTCATGGAGGCCGCCTGAACAAGATCTAAAAGCATCAAAAGTTATGTTTAATATTATTCATGGTCCCATTACAAACAAAATACATTTCAATGAATTGGGACTTGTTTTAATATGCAGGAGTAGAACCAAGTACATCGGCTGCTCTGGAGCAGGAAAGTGGGTCAGTGTGGACGTGATGGAAGGCAGCTGGGTGAACTGTGTCAGAGGTGAGTGCTCAATATTGATTGTATAATTGCGGCGGAGGGAAAAAAAAACTCGAGCCCGAGACAACAGATGAGTCTGCCAAATGCTGTGTTGGAATGAACCGTGTCGCCTTACAGGTGTGTCCCTACCTCAACCTCTGTGGGTGACTGTAGGAGACACTTAGAGCAGAAGTTGGTGCGGCTTTCTGAAGAAGAAAGAAAAGTCAAGGAAACACACAGAAAGACATGAAAACTCAAATGTAAAATAAGAAAATCTATAAAACAAGGCATTCAAACGTTGCATATTAAGAAACATATTAACTCTGCACAAGACTTACAACGCATGTATGGTTTGTTTTTTGGC
Organism: Labrus bergylta; assembly: GCF_963930695.1. Taxonomy (NCBI): domain Eukaryota; kingdom Metazoa; phylum Chordata; class Actinopteri; order Labriformes; family Labridae; genus Labrus; species Labrus bergylta. The sequence goes on along the minus strand of NC_089217.1, from coordinate 15,399,222 downwards.
CTGACCTATACAAGACTGGACTACATTTGACATTTAATGTTTTTTAAGTTTTGTAACACTCTTTGTTTGCTCGACTCAAAACCTTTTTCTATACTATGTTATGACGTCACAGAAAAACATGGCGGCGGCAACGTCAGCTCAAAAATAAGGGTGTTATTGTTGCTAAACCTGTGACTTCAAATACATTCATTGACCTTAATGCAACATGAATAAGTACTTTGCTGAGCTATAATTTAGTCCTGTATTGATCTACACTTTCCTCGGGGCCTGCTGTCGACCGCAGGACCCCGGACTAGCACACCGGAGCGGTCCGACGCTGAGTGCGCATCGGTCGGCTAGCGGATCAGCCTCTTCCGCTCTGTGGAGCCCGGATGATACAACATGGAAAACAAAAAGGATACAATGTGATCGGGTGATCGATCAAGATGACTGATCAGCAGTCTGAGTCTTTCAGCAGCCCGAGACATTTTGCAGTCAGGTGGTATCCAGGTGTATGAGCCCAGGCAACACGTTGAAGTGCATTAAAGAGGGTCTGACTGACTAGTGGGGCAAAGAGCACAAAAACACACCCACAAGAGGATCACATACATCACAGCTGGCTGTTCCTTATGCAGGTCAACATGACTCTAAAGAGGAAAAAACATCATTCATGCATAATGTTTCCCCACATTTTAACAATCCAATGTGAAGAAAACCTCTTGTACTGCATGACAAGGATTTAAAAGAAAAATGAAAGAATAGCATAGCTTATATTAACCTATGTGTCTAGGCATATCAAATGAGATATATCACCATTAAGTAGGCTATATTAGTGTTAATTCACCACTATGACACACACATTCCCAACTGGATTAGCCTACATTTTGTTTTGAAAAAATATTACTATTATGAGGTTATTCCTCTTAATTTCCTTTATGTTTATTGTTGCTGTCTTTATGGAAATTATTTTTCTCAGAGTTACAATATTGCGATACTTTTAATGGAAATATTGTTTTTTTTTTAATCTTTGAGTCTCAAAACACACTAGCTAATTCATGATATTTACCTAAATTGTAAATGGTTGCGAGAAGAAGAATGACTTGGTTCATTCACCTGCTCCAATAGAAACAAAAAGATGGTTGAGACCAGAGAGGTTCATGGAAATATATTATTTCAATAGTTGTCTTAACCTTTAATTAAATATGTCTCAGCAATGTTTAATTCACAGGTTTGGTCACATATGGTGGCTGCTTGGTTCATCCAGCAGGTGGCAGCAAAGAACCAAAAAACAGTTGTTCTTGTCGATGTCTGTCCAATTTAAAGCCACTCTCCTTTTTTGTCTGCGTTTGTATAAAATCGTTAAAAGCAAGGAAATGTGTAATGCCAAGGATCATTTTAAATTAATCTTTTAAAAATGTATTTTTCGCTTAAAATGATTAGGCTATAAGATGTTTTATGCAAGACAATTACAGGCATTTAAAACCCTGGCTTATGGTTATTTTTAATTAATTCGCATTAATAAAATATATATTTAAACTCGAATGTTTATGTTTAGGGTTTTGAATTGAAACTACATTTTTTTCTATCGATGTTAACTATAGCCTACTGTTGAAAATAATAATAATAAGAATTTTGTTTGCAATACATGTATGAATACACATGAACACCTGGAAATACTGTCTTGACACTATTGTGAAACAATATATAATTTTCACCATAATTCTCCTGCTGCGGAGGCTGCGGGAACAATAACTTGCGCTTTTATTTTGTAATATTTTGATGGAAAACGTCGTCTACTAGGTTAGAACTGTTTTATTTTGAAATATTACCGGATGTTACATCTTCGATAACAATATGAAACTTGACAGCAGCTAGCTTGCACCCCTCCCGTCTCCTCTGTCGGAAGCAGATCCTCCTCCAGCCTCCTTAAACTGTGTTCACCGCCACTCAAACGACATTTTGGGGGTTCGGTCTGTAGTCCTGCGTCCTCACACCCCTCATATCTCAGTGTGTGTTTCGGAGGATATTTATTTTCTATCGGAGTGTTTTGGGACCGAACACATTGAGCTGTGTTTCTGGCTACTTCAGTGGGCGGATAAAGCGGAGGAGGGCATCCGGCGGGCCTGGCTGCTCCGGAGAGTCGGCTTGAAACGACGGAATTCACCATTTTCAGGTAAATTTGACTGAAAATGTCATTATTGGACAACAGTCGCTCTGTCCGATAATGGACTCCGTGACGTTGTATTTGTTTCTGCCGCTCAGGACGAGCACTGAACAGTGGCGTGTGTGAAACGACAACACAGAGGAAACGACAGCTTTCAGAGTTATTCAGACAGACTCTACATGCATTTAATATTTTACATCATATTTCATTTGACCCTTTTTAACTGACACTCGTATGCTCTCACTCCGAGCATATCTGAGACTCAAAATCTCTTATTTTGGTAACAAATATTCTGGTTTATTTACATAACGTTTTGGCAACCCCCAGTGACAGGAGCCTCATTGTCATTTTTAAATATTTATTACAGATAAATAACAAAAACTACAGCTACCAATAGGCATAAGAATTTAGACGTTTAATATCCATTTATTGAAATATACGGGGAATTATTCTTGCATCTTGGATGTGATATCTTGTCATGTATAACCTACCATTAATGCACTTGTCATATTTAGGATACAAATCTCAGAAAAAGTATAAAAAAAGTTCCCTTTTTTTTCTTTTTTGTTACTGTGAACAATTGCCTCAAGCATTTGCTCATGTTAAAAGTTACAGGATATCAAATTTCTTAACATGATTTCAAATGAAAAATACGTGTGGACCTTTGGTTTTGTTTCATTTTAGTCAAATGGAGATTTAAGTAAGAACCACGAATGACATTCCCTCATGTTGACTTTAAACAGCTCCGAAGCTTGTTGTTGTTGTTGTTGATGGATTTCCAAGTAAAAATGATATCTGTTTTTGCCACCTCTCTTGATATTCTTTAGTTTTTTTTTTTGTAGAACAAGGTGGGAGAAATCAGTGCACACCCTGCTTGCAAATAACCTCTTAAGGGTAGAATAGGGACACAATCTCCGGATGATATTTAAACTCTACTCTAAAGCTGTCAATGACGATGTCATAAGAGCACCATATCAACACTGTATGAGCCAACAGAAAATGACAAATGGCCATATCGATCACCCGTCACTAATTTCTGCCCTGAAATGTCCATGATGCATTCAGGCTCTTTTCCACTTCCTGTTTTGACCTGGATTTACTTCCATCGCCTTTCATCTGGAACAACTGGACGCTCATTTGTGTGTGTGTGTGTGTGTGTATGAGTGTGTGTATTGACCCACATTGAAATCTAGGCTGTTGGCTTTGAGAGTGATACACCCCCAGAGGACAAAGTAATTACCCTGACAGCCCCCCTCCCTCACATGTCTGTGGGCCATATAGCAGCACATGTATTGATCTGTCTCTGCATTATGTCGCATGCAGCAGGAACATGAGAGCTGAGAGCGTGTTCTGTGAGCATGTGTACACACACACACACACACACACACACACACACGCATATACTCACACTCTTTCTCACGTTCGCCCCCTGGGAAAGATGAGAATAGGTACAGTTGTGTGCTGTAGCAGAGTTATGTTTTGCGTTTTGTGATAGTTTCAGTTTAGATAATGAAAGTGTCATGTTGAACAACTCAGGGATACGCCCCCTGTCACAAGTAACACTCATGATGTTATGAGGGAATTTTCTAGATTTGTATCAGAAAGCCTCAGCCTCTACTTCTGTTTTTCAACTTGTAGTTTTTAAGCGATGCCTGGATGTATCTGCCGAAGATCTGTATCAGCTGATATCAGCCCATTGGGCAAATAATGTGGTGTACCGATGATGTAGCTCACGTGTATCTGATGTGTCACATTTACGTAATGCTGCCAAGTTAGTATACCTTCTGCTGAGCCTGAGAAGAGTTTTTGTATTGGGCAGAAGAAGTCTCCAAATCTGATGTGTTTTCATAGTTGAACCACAGACTGTATAAGACACGGACGTATAGTCTCAGTGATGTCACCCATTGTTTACTGAGAGGATGTTTTGAAGCCCAGCGACGGTGGTCCCCATTGAAAATACCTCGACCTGACTTTTGGTCGACCTAGTAACAAGCAAATAGTTGACACTAAGGCGGATATTAAGCCTCCTGGCAAACAGCGACAACACGCCTACTAGCAGTACAGTCAGCCACACCCTTCATTATTCTTAACTTGTTTCCTCCATGAAATCAAAAAGGATGCCTTATAAAAGGAAATCACCCCACGTACAGTGTTGTGATAAAAACATGAACTATTTAGATCAAACGTTTTTTTGGACGAGGCTGTAAACATGTTTATTTCTGCTGTCGAAATGTCCAGTTTGAAAATGGGTGTGTATTTAACTTCCAGGGATTTTGCAGCCAACTTCAAGTGGACACTCGAAGAACTGCGACTTCTTGCACTTTGTTTTTATTTATTTTTCAACACCGGAAATGTGTGACAAAATGTGAAAGAAAACGTCAGTAGTGTGGGAGTCTTACATCGTCTCTGGACATCCTGTTTTTAAGAGACACTGAAGTGACTTTCTCCATGAGGAGGGACGACTAACAACAATTTAAAAACATCCAATCACATCGCTCATTTGAAAAAAAGACAAAAAATTCACAAACAAGTAATGACAAAACTAGAGCTGACCGATTAATTGTCTGGCCAATAATATTGGACGATATTAGCACGTCACATGACCATCGGCTTCAGTTTACTTTATTCCCGATAAAAGTTGGTTTATTCAGTTTATTCTTACAATTGTTAATTCACAAGTGTTTGATAACTGCATTTGAGGGATCAAGGCAAGAAATGTGCTTATCTGTCTTTAAAGATCGATGATAAATTAAAGAAAGATACCGACCTGATTTTTTTTCTCCCCTAATATCGGTATCGGCTCCAGGAATCAGTCGGACTTTAGAAAAAACATTGGTAGTGGAATTGGCAATTGACTAACTTGTTGTTTTGAACATGGGTACCCCGCGCTGATTCTCACAATCGCTGCACTTTAGTTAAAAACTATCTCTTGGGAGCTCACTACTAAATCATTGGAGTGCTCACTGCTCCTTTGACATGAGCGAAATCAGAGAATTGACGAGACACGAACAGAGACCGTGCTTGTTAGGAAAATCATTGAAATGTGGTTGATGGCATTATGCCGTTGCGGGGTGAAAAAAAGCTTGCTTGTCTGGCCGCTGAATTGTTCTGATGTTGACTGCCTTTTCTGAAGCCAGAATCAAAAGGGCATGTGGATGAGCCCGAGCACTTAATCCTATAAAATTGGACTTTCCTAGCGATAGCATAACTAACAAAACTTACATAACCATTAGCTTGTACGGAATTAAAGGATTTTAAGCATTTGAGGATACTCCAAGAAATTACATCATTACAAGCTAAAAAAGCCAATGCAGCACTTTATTTAGATTACACTATTCTCCTTAAAATGAACATAATCTATAAGCATCTATACAAGTTAAAATAACTCATGCATATTTTGACATTCAGATATCTTTTGGATTAATCCGTTTTATTTTTCAATTTAGCATCATTTGTAAATAGTCATGTCCAATTTGAGTGTTTTTTGAAGCATCATTTCAACATTTATTGATGAATTATTATAGCTTGCTGTTATAAATAGCTTTTAACTCACATTTTCCAGATTTCACAGATATGAAGCATTTGTAGGATACTTAACTAGGATACTAAATCACAATAAGAACAAACACAGATGCAGGTCCTTCCAAATAGTTTATCCAAGTGCACATCACAACACTAGTTGAAGTTAATCATTACGGCTCTTTAAGGTGTATTATTAATAAGTTGTCTGACAAAATATACCCGCAAAGAATGAATATATTGACTAAAAAGTATCATGTGTGGTGCAAAGCGTGCTTGTTCTCCACCACTCTTTGAAACCCAGCTGATGCTCTCTTACTGATGATCAGCCTCCAAAACACTGTTGCCATTGGCAACCAGTCCAGCAGCATGTTCTATCTCTCTCTTCCTTCCTCTCTCTCTGTCTCAGTGCTCTTTATATAACTCTGACTTGTGCAATGTATTATTTATCAAGTGAAGGGTGTATGGCTTCATATGAATGTACTGTATGTGTTTTCCTACATGTGCGGATGTCTTTATGTCTTTTTGAGCATGTTTTTCTCTCTGTGTGTGTGTATGTGTGTGTACTTTGTCAGTGAGTATATTTTTTCCTGTCTGTGTGAAAATGTGTGCATCGACGTATGCTCTCATGTGCGTCAGTGATCGCAGAACTGTATGAATGTGATCTCTGATGTGTCTGTTTGGGTTTTTGTTCATGTTTTTTGTGTCAGTATTGGGTATGTGTTCGTTCATTTCTATCCCCTTTTTTCTGTGTTTGTGTTTCTGTTGTGTTCTCACACTCACACACACATTTCCCTCTTTTCTTCTCTTCTGCTACGGGGCTAAATGTCCAAAGCAACGTGAGTGTATTATTTATTGTTCCAAGTAAGGAAGCACAACATTAAGAAAAAAAACAATCTCAAAGCTGTGAAAGTAGCCAAATCCGAAAGGAGCCCTTGCCAGCAGCCCCAGAGGCTGATGGGAAATGTCTTCCTCCCACTGCACTGCCTCGGGGTGGGCATCATGTAGGTGAAGTAGCAATTATTGGTTTTTTTTGGGGTCCTTCTAATTCTAGGGTTTCAGAATGAGTACAATTAGTGTGGGCTGGGTGCAGTGTACACACACACACACACACACACACACACACACACACACACACACACACACACACACACACACACACACACACACACACACACACACACACACACAGAGATATGCACAATAATAGGGAAAGTTATGTGAGCCATGCAAGGAATGTGGAGCGCTGTAAGTTGATTGTCTATCAGTCTGTTTCTTTCTCACTCTCACTTACAGAAAGAGACACACACACACACACACACACACACACACACACACACACACACACACACACACACACACACTCAGCATTTTTTCTTGCCCTCAAAGTGAAACATTTAGGTCATTCTGCATGAAACACCTCTGTTAGCCTGCTAATGCATGTCCGCCTTTTTAAAGTAGAACATAGCCTGTGTGTGTGTGTGTGTGTGTGTGTGTGTGTGTGTGTGTGTGTGTGTGTGTGTGTGTGTGTGTGTGTGTGTGTGTGTGTGTGTGTGTGTGTGTGTGTGTGTGTGTGTGTGTGTGTGTGTGTGTGTGTGTGTGTGTGTGTGTGTGTCATCATGTATGAATTTGTTGGGGTGGCAGAAGGGATGTTTGGTCTTGTAGGATGGCTACGTGCGTCAATGTGTGTGTTTGAAACCTTTTCCTCTGTGCTCTATCTCACACACACACACACACACACACACACACACACACATATGTCCCACACCAACACACACTCTACTGAATACTTTTTTTTATATCACAAAAGATCATTGCCCCTGTATGTTTGTTTTTGGCGTCGTCCAGTTGTCCCCTGGGTAAACTTTCCCATCATGCTCTGCCAGGTGTTTGTCGAGCACGGAGGATTGAGTCAGGTGACCGGGGATTGGCTCATAATCTGGAGATTAACCAGGGGCATTGTTAGAGCATCAGACAGGGATTATACACTGACACATACACACACATGCAAAATGTCACGCTTAAAAATAAACAGACCTGCAGTTCATTCACAAAGTCACTTTCCCTCACGTGGATAGTACTCACTGTCAAGTCAAGTGGTGTCGTTTGACACTGAAGATGCTGAAATATTTATCTCTCTCACACACACACACACACACACACACACACACACACACACTATTAGTGAAGATGGCGACACAGTGATGATGTTTTAGTCTTTATTTTTGTATCTGTGTTCCCTCTGAACGTGATCAATCTGATCTTTTTCATTTCTTCTGTTCTTAAAATGGCTGAGTATCACCAGGACAAATGAAATGCTAATGCTTCTTAACCTTTACACCGTGTAATACTGTATGTTTTCCATTCTGGTCCTACTTATGTAATGTCATAAAATAACCGATCACAGACCGATGTGAGAAACTAGTATAAACACACAGTATGTAAATATCCCCACCAGGGGGCGCTCAATCAAAATGATAACAGGCTGGTGTGGAATCATGGGATTCCCCCCCCCCCCCAATAATATCGGCCGATAATAGCGTATCAAGCGGTTAATTTCATGGCAGACATGCACCGTTGTTACTAGATTTATTCACCAGTCAAATAGCATTTCATTGGAGTATAACTGTATTACATTTCTCTTTCTGGCTGTAACCAGCAGAGGGCGCTATATTGATTACAACAAGCATTTTTTTTCTCTCCCTAATATCGATATTGCTATCGGTCCCAAAATCCAATATTGGTCGTAGGCCCTAGTATTTTGTGTTGATTGAGACAACTGCAGAAGTTACTGGAAGTGTGGCTCTCTTCATTAGCCATCTCTGTACAGGTGAAGCTGCGGCGAGTTATGACTCGTCATATTGTCTTATCTTTGTTTTATTGGTTGTGACATCGGGTGTAGATTCATTGTTAGCCTCACATTTACCTGGAAGTCCTCTCACAAAATATGCAAAACAGTGTGCTTTGTTTTTCTTAAGCCTTGCCGCACCACCGCTCTGTCATAACTTTGGGGGAATCACTGCTCTACAGGCTTCCAGTGAGAGTACTCATAGAACTGGGGTTACCTCCAGTAACCCAACCTTCCTTACAGCTAAAGTTTTCCGTCGGTGTGTCAGCACATATTCTGACACTTATTCACAGGGGCGTCATAGGAAATGTTTCAAACAGTGTAATGAATCGACTAAATCCACCACGATGTCACACAAAAAGGAAGTAATAATCTACAAACATCTCTGTTCCTGCGGATGTTCTTTCCAACCACTCTCATTTTCCGGATTAGTCCAGCTCAAACATTCACAGAGGGAACTGAGAAATTGTCATTTCCAATCAAGACTCGGATAAAATCTAATATTACCGAGTAGGTTTACAGTTAATATATTTTTGAACCATAAATCAGACGGAGGGACTTGTATAGCACCAACAACGCTGAACAAAAGAGCATATTAGATGATAAGCAGGAAGGATTTCTCCTTCGTATTCCTTGCGTTCCTGTTGTCCACACTTCCTTGGCGCTGAGGTGGAGGTCGGAGCAGGTTGTGCATGAACGAGGACGGCGGTGGTTGTGGGGACGACGTAGTCCGATGGTGGTGGCTGTGCGTCAGGGATGTCGGGTGGTATTGTGCCAGATCACCTCGCTGAAGGTTGGAGGAGCTCCATCTACTCCGGAGAAGCTTATTGTTTGTTAAGATTCTCATAATTGTAGCTCAGATTTGTCAATGGTTTCATGATACAGCATCATGAATGTGGATTTTCTGTGAACACATAAGACACACATAAGTGGTACAGTGTTGGTGCCAAGTACAGTCAGCTGTAGTTGACATTCTGCTGTTCAGTACAGCCCGTCCTACACAACTCGCACCATCTGCCTGCAAACACTTTGAACACCATCTCTCCATATCTCTTATAATCATAACAAAGGAAGGATTATAGCTGCTGTCGAAGTAGGTTTATTTTACCCAATCTCCAGTGAGATTTTGATTTTAGCACATGCTGTTTGGCTGTCATTGGGTTTAAACTTGTTAACTCTAGGATTTCAACACAGAACTTGCCTTTTATCCTGCAAGAACGTGCATCAAAAGTTCACAGGAATCACTCAAATTGTCCTGAGCGTTGAGCTCAGAGAGACAATAGTCCCTATCCAACCTCGTTGCTTCTTAATTTAGCTACTTAATTAATGCTATCAAAAGTGTAGCTGAGGTTCCCCATCCTCCTCCAATAGGTTTTATACATGCAATGCCCTTCACTGTATTAGCACCAGTAAGCCTCTCGTTCATCACTATCTGAAAGGTCAGATCAATGCGAGGTCATTATCGCCAGGTTGACACGAATAATCTGGTTTTATCAGATTAAAGCGACAGTCCTACATGAGCAGTGATGGCAGCCTCGACGGCACAGACAAAAAAAAACACGACTGTCTTCAAAGGAAAACCCAAAAGTTAAGGTGCCAGAGTAGAATTATAGACTGTTGGATTGACGGAAGAAAAAGAGGAATAATTCCAGTTATGAAGTCCAATTCTGATTAGTGGCATCCAAAGACATAGATGTGAAATATAGAATCCCACACAGATTAAATAGACATTTTCTCCTGGTGGTTTACACCAACAACAGATTGCAAGAGACAATTTCAGATAAACACTTCCTGACTTTCTGGCAATCTGTACAGTAAAATATGAGACTACCACTAGCAGCTGGTTTGCTGAGCTTGGGCACAAAGACAGAAAACATAGAGGAACAGCTACAGGGGTTCATGTGCCAGACTATTTCTAACCTCCTGGTGTTGCAATCATGAGATTACCAGACAAACGGTGCAGACCCAAGGAAATACAACCCGCTGTAAAACCACAATGGTAGTTTTTTTACACTTACTTGTTTTTTTTTAGATGCATTTTAAACAGACCAGATATGAGCAGTTGCTAAGAAGAGCTTGACTAATATGGGATTTGATATGAAAAAAACTGATCCCAATGTGGTTTCCAATATGGCAAATGTTTGAGCTGGAATTAAATGAATACCTTTTCTGTGTAGATTGTGCAAAGATTTTTGCAAGGCTATATCTATGCAAATGAATGCAAAAGGTTGCTTTTTGAAAAGACAACGCTAATTGTTTTGCCGATGTCGGACTACAGAATCTTCCTGTCTGTTACGATGGTCCCTGTGTCAGATTAGGCGATCACAGACCCATCAATATGTGCCGAGGGGCTGGGCTCGACAACACCGGAAAGAAGACCTTAAACAAAAGAAGAACTGCAATTGAAATGTCCCTAAACAATGTTCCTAGGGTTAGGGTGTCTCATTTTGTTAAACACTCTGCATGTACTTCACATTCAGTGAGCTCTGTGTTCTCATTGGTCAACATTGCTTACTGCTGAAATGCATCGTAGAAGGCATGCTAGTCTCTCTGCTGGGATGTCACGAGGCGTCCCAGATGCGGCCTTGATTGCCGTTCAGTTTGACATAATAAATGAGAATAAAATCATCGATTTATTGAGCCAACAGGTCCTGAATACGTTTGCCAGATCGGGCTAAATTCATGCTTGTAACTTGTTGACTGTCCTCAGCATTGGACAATTGTCCTACAGTCCTCTCTGGCGCGATGCTTTGCTTCACATTTTCTGCAGAAAGTGGTGAACGTTTTGTAACCATGACGTTGAGTAGCCATCAGAGAATACAGGTTTAATCAAGCTTTGTGTAACACAGCACCCGAGGAAGGCACACAGTCTTATTTGACCTGCAAGTATCTGACGAAAGGCTTTTAAGGCAAATGTGTTGCATCTTTATCTCAGGCTGGGACGTCCCACCTAGCTTTGGCAAAAAGACAGGAAAGAGCCCTGGCCTCTGTTGGATGACGTGAGCAGTACACACACCCACACACACCCACACACAAACACAGAGAGAACAGATGGGGCACCTCAGGGAGTGAACACCTGTTCCCAAAGGCCTCGAGGTGATAGGAAATGGGTTTGGAGACTGTTCAGGGGGAGTGGTTGGGTGTGAGAAAGACGATGCACCATGGAAAGCCATAAAACAGACCGAGCAGGAGGAGGAGAGGAGATGATGAAAGGAGGGGTGGTTAAAGATGTGTTAGAGACAACCAGCCATCCCTAGAAATCTCCCTGTGGTTCAGTGTTGCTTTTGTTTTTGTGTAACTGGGTGTTAGCAACTGTGGCTGCGGGTGCTTTGATCGGATGAAGTAATTTTAAAGCTGTTGTTAGCGTCTTTGACCCCAACCAGCACTATAAATTGCTATTTTGGACTGAAAGAAAAACCTGAAAGAGCTTCTCTGTCCTTACTTGTCAAATTAAAAGGATTGAATTATGCCAATATTTGACTGAAAATGCTCCATTCACAGACTTTTTTATTGGGCAAAGAGACATCTAGCAATCTATTTGTCATTTGTAAGACATCATTTGTCATTATATTTTACAGTATACACAAAAAAATATAACTTTAATTTTCCTAATGTAAACTAGGGGTGGGACAAATTATCGATATGGCACTTTATTATTGTCCTGACTCCTGTGATACAAATATGGACATGCAGAACAGAAACCACAGGTCAGACTAGGACATGGTTCTCAATGTGACTGCTTGGCCATCAGCGCCCTCCTAAAGCTCCTCTTTGATAGAGCTTAATCCGAAGTTATTATTGAGAATCTTTTTACACTTTCATTGCAGACCGTGTGTGTGAGTGTGTGTGTGTGTGTGTGTGTGTGTGTGTGTGTGTGTGTAGAAGGTGATTGTCATCTTTAGCTCACATAGTTTCCCATCTCTCTCCACTGGAATGTCCAGCTGTGTGTTTGGATTCACCAACCAAACAATCCAGGCAGGAAAACACACATTCTTTTACGTTGTGGTTGTCCGTCCTTGTGTGGTGCTTTTTGTGTGTGTGTGTGTGTGGACGCATGAAGGACACACCGGAAGCCTCTCATTATGCCTGGTTAGTCTGGTGTGGATGACAGAGAGGAGGGTTATGTAACAGACAGGAGGAGAAAGGAGGCTGTTGATTTCACAAACACAACAGGGGGGTGTGTTCATTGTATACCTGTACTATAGAAGTTCACTGTACCCAGAGGAGCAAAGAGAAGGTTAACAGAGGTAACCACTCCTCCTTTTTTTTCTCTCAAAATAATTAAAACAACAAGGTCTGAGGGGAAAACATGAAATTTAAAGCTGCAGTTGGAAACTTTGTACTTTTACAGATGTAGATATACACATGGACCAGGGGCACAGGATGGAGCTGTGCACACAGTCAGTGCTCCTATGAGGCACACAGGGCCAAATGAACATCCTTCACGTGCAATAAAACGCCTCTCATGCGCAGCAGACAGTGCCAGATAACAACCACTTTCGCTACACAAACAACACAGTGACTGCATATAAATGCAAGCGAGGGGTCGTCAGCCCTGACAGGACTAAACACTGGACTGTGCAGGGTGACTGAAATAGACTAACTGCCTACAAGCCCTGTTATTACCACTGTTAGAGCTTCCATCCATGTAATTAAGCCCAAAGAACACCTATAGGGTCTGACTCGACGTCGTCATGCTGCCGTATTATCGACAACTGTAAGGTTCAGGTTTGGATTCCAGCATAGGAAAACATGCAAGTTTAGGGTACATGAATGTTCTTTGCATGTAAATGGTTAAAAAAAATAGATTTTAGTAGTTTGATGTTGACAAACCCACATTTTTTGGATTCAACCAATTTAGACTTTTTTTGTTCAATATGAAAAACTAAAGCAAAGATTTTACAACATAGAAAACAGTAATTTGTATTTGTCGTCACCGTGTTAAACACTGGTATTGAATTCTTGTCATGGAAAGATGAACAGTGATGCTATTTTATACTCAAAATGTCTTCCTTATATTTCTCTGAGAAATTAAAAAGTAGGCACACTGTACAGAAGTGAATTTTTTTCAATAACTAATCTGACCGATATCGTTTTTTGTACCAGGCTGTAAACGTGTTGATTTCTGCTACTTTTAATGTTTAGCGTTTGTGACTTCCGGGGGGGGAAGCCGGCCTCAAGCTGACCAGAGATGAACTTCAGGATTTTGCATTTCCTCATTGGCTTCATTTTTCAACACCGGACGTTGCAGCTTGGACAGAACAAACACAGCTGAATTTGGGCCAAAAAACAAAAACAGGAGCTAAAAGGAGCTAACTTCCTCTGTAGAGCTGAGGATTATTTCAGAGTTGGGTGATAAATAACAACACAATTATCAGTGGAGCTAAAACAACTATTGGGTTTGAATGAATGTGAGAACATGTTTCATTTTTAAGCCTCTCTTGTTCCTAATTTCAGCCCAGCCCTCTATTTGTGATCGTTTTGGTTTAGTTTACATTCTGACACCCACACACATGCTGTATACACACACACACACACACACACACACACACACACACACACACACACACACACACACACACACACACACACACACTTAGCTGCACAAAGTACTGTTTCACCAGATTGCAGTACAGCACTCTATCTGCGTACATCTCCCCCTGCCTCCTACCAACTGTGTGTGTGTGTGTGTGTGTGTGTGTGTGTGTGTGTGTGTGTGTGTGTGTGTGTGTGTGTGTGTGTGTGTGTGTGTGTGTGTGTGTGTGTGTGTGTGTGTGTGTGTGTGTGTGTGTGTGTGTGTGTGTGTGTGTGTGTGTGTGTGTGTGTGTGTGTGTGTGTGTGTTACGATTGATTTCAATGCCGGTGTGAACAACTGATAAGAGGATCATCTATCCCACACTCGATCTGTTGTGTAATTGGAAGATGGATGAAGTGTATTGGCTTTTCGCTGACCTCCAGCTAACCTCTCACACACACACACACACACACACACACACACACACACACACACACATATCTATTATATATGAATGCTTTTTATGCTATTAATAGATTTATCTGCAGTGTGTTTTTTTTCTCTTTTGAACCTCATCGCTCTCCTCGTGCAAACAGATGACACTGGAGTGTCTGGGCACGCAGTCAAACCTTGTGTGTGTGTCAGCTCAGTTCCCTGTATGTTTTGTGGCCTGTGGGATTTGTTTGTCATGTGGCAAGCCAGCGACAGGGTAATGGTACGTGCACCATGTACTGTGTTTGCATTTGTTTGTTTGCTGTATGTGTGTGTGTGTGTGTGTGTGTATATTCAGCTGGGACGTACTGCAGTTTTCATAACTAAAAATACCGTTTTCCCTCCAGCTCGCCCTTCCTCTCTTCAATCTTTATCTTCTATCTTTTGTTCCATCACTCTCATTAAAACCCACAGATCTTCTCATTCTTCTCCTTGTTGTTTTCTTCTCTGCATCATGTTTTTGTTTATGTCTGTCCTGGGTGGATCGTTTGCCTCAGGACTGATAACAGGCCTGTGACTATTGGCAACTGGATCATATATTGTGGATTGAGGGATTGTTCTGCGTTTTTACCTAACTTAATATTAGAAGTTCATATAATTCTTCAAATCGGGTTACTGCTGTACAACTAGAGATGTCTCTGTTGGATCAGAACATCCTCCCTGAGCCTCTATAATCAGTATTAGTGATGTTAATTCTAAGTCATTAAACACCAGTTAGCCACCTCTGTATTATGTATCTGACACCCTGTCTCTCCTTTCTTCATATTTCTACTTATTCCAGTTTTCCTCTGAGCTCTATAAGTTTAATTATAGATATTATTATTTTGAGTTTTGTTTTGTCAGATAAAGCATGGACACACATTAAAGGAGCTGTTGTGAGAATAGACAAAGACATGTTAGAAATCACGTTAAAACTCAACAGTTCAATTTAATTTCTAGTCTTAGTGTTGACAACCTTCAGGCCGTAGTCCACGTGTTAACCCACCGGAATATTCACCGCCTTAATTAGCCATGTGCTGCATTACGTACGAAAACAAACCTGCACTGAACACGAGTTAGCCAAACAAAGAAGGGAGGTCCATATTTGTTTTTACAGTGTAAAGTCACAAAATAACTGCTGACACGCCCATTATCACAAGTAGTTCAAAGAGAAATGTTGTTTTTAGTTTGGCCAGGATTCTCCGATAGAAATGTTTAACTTCTCTCTGGTTCTTCTTCTTGTATCGAATAAAAAAAGCTATTTGGGAAATGATGGGTTATCCCTTTTTTTTCCATGTTTTATTTGATCACAAAATCATATAAATCGGAAAATAAGAAATCTTTTTTGTTTTTCTTTTTAAAATAATTTTACGTTCCTTCATATCGAAAAACCAATGAACGAATGATATATGGATTCACTAGCATGACTGTAGAGTCTCTGTTTTTTTTTTCCAAATCATACAGTATAGCATGTTAACGCGCACAACTATAACCTGGTGAACATTAAAAAGAATCTGGTAAACATCAGCATTATTATCCCAGATATACTGATATACCAATATGGATCAAAACTTTCTGAACTATTCAACCAGAGGAAAAAGAACTAAACTAAATTCCTGTTTTATAGTTTTGGTGCTTCTGAGGAACCCTGACCATTATGCTCATAATAAAGTGACGCTAATTAGAGATCTTTTGGACTAAAAACCAGCATTCAAAAAAATGTTGATGAGAAAACCACAGTCATCTTGTTGTTGTTTTTTATTAACAGTTGTCTGTAGTGATGAAGATTTGTTGCATGGCAGACCATTTATATAAGTACAGTTCTTTATCCTGGGGGGCTGTGGCTCAGTCGGTCGTCTCTTAAACGGAAGGTCGAGAGTTCGATGCATGCCAAAGTCAGACATGTGGAATCTGGAGTCCATATTTGACCAATAGGAGTCAAACTTTAAAGCGTTAGTCTCACTTTTTTCATAAAGTGCTTACAGAACGCTTCCCTCTGGTTCCTTCTTACTTACATCACTTCATCACCCAGCAGCAATTTCCATCCCTTGCCGTCAGTAACTTCCTGGTAATATAAACTTTGTAACCTTTTGTGTTCTTTCTGCCACACACAGGGTTATTTCAGCTCACCCCTCTGGGTTAGTCATGCTGAAGCTTCTTTTTTTTTTTTTTAGTTTCTCTTGAGCAAAACAAAAGGGTCTTTCAGTGGAGAGCACCCACTGCACCGGGCAGCAGCACTGATGCTCTGTTTGTGTGTGTCCTCATCGCTGCACAAACACATGCTTGTGACTTTACTCGGAGGGGCTCTGCTGAAATGGGGGGCTTGAAGGCTGATGGCGGTTTAAACTTTATAGATTTAAACTTGAATCTTTGAGTGTTAGATATATCGTCCAGATAAGAGTTTATTTGAGTATACTTGGGCTGGTCAAACACATCATCGCCCTGCTGGCTTAAAGGAGGTGACACCCTTTGGTGCTCGAGGTCTTTGAAGTCTTTGTAGCTGTGCACATCATGTAGGACAGACAGTGGTGCTATGATTGTAACGTACACCGGCAAAGTGAGGGGAACTCCCTTTCTGCATGTGTGTGTGTGTGTTAGTGTGTGATCTCTATATGATCACAGCGGTGTAAGTAAGCCTGAGGCTGTGCACACATTATACTCACCTGTGATCCTAAAACCAGACATGAGCAAATGACAGAAAAGTGAGCACCTGTGTGAGTTCAGATTTCGCCTCTTAGCTTCTTTCAGGCTCAGCAGTATAGTCTTTCCATCTTTTAAAGGCCTTTTTGCCACTGTTTCAAATAAAAACGGCAATTTCCACCGTGTGGTGTTCATGTGGGCAGCTGGCAGGATGCGAACGTGGGAGAAAACAGTCAATGAGAGATGGATAAAGACACCTGACAGTCGGATGATTACATAATCTTCAAAAGAAACGAGATGTAAAGCCAATTTATTAGATAATGTGAACGATGCAGAGGAGGTCTGGCATCGTGTTGAGCTGATGAGTCAAACAACCTTTAAAGGGAAATTCCAGTATGTTTGAACCTGGGCACTTTTTTAATACATATTTTTCAGTCTTAGTCGCAAATTAAAACAAAAAATAAGAAAAAGCTTCAGTCAGCGGCTGCAAGCCAGACTGTAATGGCTGCAGCTAGGGCTTGGTATTTCCCACAACCCAACGATACAATACATATAGCTATACCGAGGCCACCATCGTGATATACATTGATTTTGGATAATGACCATGTCCTACACAGAATTCACTACCACAGCTGTTCTTTAGTGTTGAGAATAACAGCATTCTACAACTTAAAACACTTCAATTCAGCTCCTCAGAGATCAAAATATTCTAATCCCAGAGTAATGGCTATGGTGTTATTGTGAACTGCACTTTAGGTCAATTGTATTTCAAAACTGTCATGACAGCTTTGCAGCCGTATTGATTCTGTAACATCCGCAGCGATACATGTAACGTCAGGTTCTGGCCAAGTCTTGCAAAGTTCTCGTAACTTCTCGTTCATAGCAGCAGGACACCATGTCCAGGGATCACACCAACAACTGTGTCACTTGTGTTAAAAAAAAAAACACAAAGCAGAGATTTAGTATGGACATCCAACATCTTAACATTACGTGTATGTATTTAAATATAGCCACATTAGTGTTTAGCAAAACATATTCAATCAGGAGTAAAATGTCTTAGTCTTTGGACACTTTTTGGTACATTACTGAGTATGTTTGATTGAGTCAAAATAAACAAATGGTTCCAGTGTTTATAGTAATGAAGGAACATGTCACTCCTCACAGCTGTGCGGCTAACTGATGTGTTTTTAAACGTTCCTGGACAACAATGGAGATCTTTGGTCCGGGGGAAACAGTCTCCTCGTTTATCTTTACACAAGCAATACTTTTTATGTCAGTCATTTTATTTGTTGTTTTATATCTTTCATTGAGTCTGTTGACAGAAAGTAAACATCACGAGGCAGGAGTTTAACAAATGATCCTGCTACATGTACACTGGGTTCAGAAATAAAACAACATTTATTTAGTATGGCTGTGGAATATCTAGTATGATGACATTCAGTTTTAACATCCAGAAAGTTTTTGTTGTTCTTCACATTCACGCTCGATCAAATCCGGCGTTCGTGTCACACCGAGAAAAGTGACACAGCATTCCCTCTTTGTTTGAGATTACATGTCACAAGTCAGCTTTGTTTATGGATCGAAGTCAACCAACAAGTCAACTTGGAACTTTCTGTGAGTTTTGCTGAAATGAGTCTACACTTAATTGCTGATTCTTTTGAATGCAGTAAATCTTTCATCTGTGACTTTAAGAGGAGTTTGTGTGGACGCCGGTAGCCTATTGGTTTGCGATATAGTCATAAATCAGGGAGAGAGGGAGTGGGGAATGACATGCGGGAAAGGAGCTACGGGTCGATTTGAACCTGGGACGCCCTCCACTACAGCCCTCCATACATGGGGCGCGCACACTATCTCGCTACCCCATCTCAAACTCTACTGAACATGTCATCAGATAACACTGTGATTAATAATTACATGGTCTGCCCTTATGAAGTGATATTCAAGTCTTCCAACCAAATAGAGTGCTTTACACTACATGTCACATTGGCCTTTTTGCACACACACACACACACACACACACACACATGCACACACATTCACACACTGATGGCAGAGGTTACTTTGCTAAATGCTAATCTGCCCATCAGGGTTTTACTAATCTCATTTACACACATGCACACGCTGAAGGCTGTGCCTAGTCTGCAGGAGCCAGGGATTAACAACCAACTTTCTGTCTTTGGGCAACGTTCTGATTAGAAGACGACCTGCTCTACCACTGATCCACAGCGGCAGTGGTGGAATTCACTTCTTTTCAAAAAGTAAAACGATTTTTAATTTTACAATTGGACGTCGTGTAGATTCTTCATACAAAGCTTTCTAGAAGGCGTTCAAGGTGTCATCCGCTGCTGTCTGAATACATGTGAACAGAGGGATAAGAGTGCGTGACTGTTAAAGAAAAAGGTGACAAGAGCATCTTAATGAAATGGAAATGATGACGGAAAAATCACTTCATCTCAATAAATAAATAAATAAACCGTTGCACACTGAAAATGTCTTTACTGTCACTTAAGTGAGAGCGAACAACGTGCTTGCCTGCAGCTTTCCACGTTCCGGGGGCCAACCAGAGGACGCTACAGGCGGCACCTGAGGACGTGGGTTAGCTTTGCACAGGGTACCCTGTTGGTCGTTTAAATCACTTTATCTCACTTGTGTATTTTTCTAAGCTGTTTCAAATCAGACTTGTTTATTGAAAATGTAATTTGACTAATAGCCCAGCACTGCCGTAAGCCCTTCAGAGGCGTATTTAAACGTGTGGCTCTGCAGCAAGTCTATGGAAAGTTTTCATGCAGTGAATGGTTGCAAAGTAACAACTCCCTCATCAGGAAGATAATCACTTTGAAATGACTTTGTGGGTACACCTGTGCAGAGTGTGTTTGTTCTGTTTGGGTGTGTCTGTGAGCTGTTGGACCGGACCAGCAACAAGACTTCAATAATATCCAACTTTTTGCATCCGTCTGCTTTGATCCTTTTCCATGACAAGAAATGAGGCCAAGGCTAAAATTAAAACACATCTGATCCTTCACAAACCCCACAAGGTAACATGACTCGATAACAATTAAGCATTGCACCACAAATAAAACACAAGATCAATAGATGTCTCTGACATGTGAGCTCATTTCCCCCTTCAGGCCTTGTTCTGTCCCGGCTCCCTCGTGTCGGCCCTCCTAAAGGAAAAGTGATGATTTCATCTATTTTAAGAGTGGTTGTGATTCTCATATGAGCGGGTCTATTTTGAGCAATGGTTCAAAGAGTAGAAGACAAAGGAGTTGGCGACTGTTCAGCCTTCCTCTTAATCTTCTTGCATTATCTGACAGTTTTATTGTCAAGACTTTTATTGACAAAAGTAATAAAGAGAATAAAAAACAAAGCACCAGTTTTAGCTTTTAGGTCCTTTGGGAGAACATTTTTAAGTATCTTTTGAATATATATGTAAAAAGCTTTCTAATTACTTACTTTATGTGAACCCA